>NW_020897725.1:9116610-9197310 GCF_003984885.1 Neopelma chrysocephalum | reverse complement strand
GCCATGCGGGTCCCCGCTCGGCTCGGGGGCTGCTGCAGGCGCTGCGCGGGACGCCGCGCCGGCCCAGCCTCCGCACCGCACGTGCGGAGCGCGCGCGGTTTTGGACCCCAGGCAAGGCCGCGGCAGGAGAAAGGAGAGAGAGGGGGAGCCTTGCCAGCGAGTACTGCACCCCCGTGGAAGATGAGAGCACAGCTTCGGAGCACACAGAGGTTTGCCGTTCCAGGTTTGGGGAGGGAGGGAGAGGGGGAGGGGGACGGCGCAGAGGGAAGGGTGTTGAGCTGGCCATGGGGTTCCTTCGACTGGCGGGTGGGAGAGCAGGGCTGTCCCGTATGAAACATCACATCACATGTGAGCAATGCGCCTGGAATTTGTGGTAACACAGTGGAGGAAGGATAAGGTCTGGGTGGACAGTGGGTTCTTTGATTGATGGGGGTCCCGGCCAGGCTGGGGCCTTGTAAGGTGCCTCAGCCTTGGACAGGTACGGGGGCCAGAACGGTTGGTCGGTTTGTTTGTTTGTTTGTCTATTTATTTCTTTCGTTTTGGCTCTCCTGCGGCTACTGCCCAGGTTTGGCATGTTCTGGATATATTTGCTTTGCTCTGTTACAGCCTGAAAGAGTGGGCAGGACAAAGGGTTGTTACTGGAAATAAAAGACTTGCCCAAATCGTTCTAACAGGAACGTAGCCTATGTACCCCTATGTGGTTGCGAGCTATGCTGGCGAGGGTTCATGCCTTCGGTAGGGTCACCCATGCCAGACAGGTCAAAACCATAGGACCAGTTACACTACATTCTTGGGCAGGATGAGCTCATTAGCCTTCTGGCAGTCATCCTAGGAGAAGGACAACTCTCATCCCAAACCCGGGCAGATGGAGCTCGCTTAGCCCTGGAAGGCCATCCATCTCAGAGAAGGTCACTCTAATCAAACCTACGTCCTGAGGACCTCGCTGCCACCGTCCAAGCTTGCTTGGCCCTGGCAGATGAACCTCAGGATTAAAGGGTGGGTTCAGTTCCGCGCATACTGCATCTCACCTAAAAAATCCATTGCGCAGGCTTGAAGGCTTTACCCACATGCAAAAAGTCCTGCAGCGACGGGCGAGGGTCGAAACGGTAGGTGAAAGGTGCACTGGGAGCCGCAGACTCAACCCTGCATGCAGGCGGTTCAGGATATTGGTCATTTGAGACTGACGGAGATGAGAGTCTCTTGGGGCAGCACCCTGAACGACCAAGCAGCCTTTTCAAGGACAGCACTGCTTGCTCCACTCGGAGAGGGGCCTAGAAAAGGTGGCCTAAACAAAGCTCATCTCCACCTTCACCCGGTTGGTTAACCGCAGACCGACGGGCATCTTCTTCCAATGCGGTCGCACAAAGAGCAAAAAACAAAGGCATGCACCTGCCTCCAAAGGTGTACTCAAATTAACTCTAGCATGTTGGAACATCAGAACCATGCTCGACTCTGCCAATAGTGGACGTCCTGAGCGACGTTCTGCCCTAATTGCCCATGAACTGGCTCGTCTCAACATCGACATTGCTGCTCTCAGTGAAGTTCGCCTTCACGAGGAAGGCAGCCTCAGAGAACATGGTGCCGGTTACACACTCTTTTGGTCAGGTAAGCCCAGAACCGAAAAACATCTCTCAGGTGTCGGCTTCATGATCAAAAACTCCATTGTCCCTAAACTCGAAAATCTGCCGACAGGTCACTCTGACCGCATTATCTCCCTACGCCTTCCACTAAACAACAACCAACACGTTGTCATCTTCAGTATATATGCCCCAACTCTCCAAGCTGACCCTGCTGAAAAAGATAAATTTTACACTGACCTGCGCTGTCTTACCCAAAAGGTGCCCGCAGATGATAAGATCATTATCCTTGGTGATTTCAACGCCAGAGTAGGTAAGAATTTTGAAGCCTGGAAAGGAGTATTAGGCAAGCATGGTGTTGGAAACTGCAACGATAATGGTCGACTTCTGCTAGAATTCTGTGCAGAGCAACAGTTCACCATCACCAATACTATCTTTCAGCAGAAAAATAGTCTGAAGACAACCTGGATGCACCCCAGGTCTAAGCATTGGCACCTCATTGATTATGTCTTGGTGCGACGGAGAGATGTCCGCGATGTCCTCCATACCCGCGTGATGCCCAGCGCAGAATGTCAAACAGACCATCGGCTTGTGCGCTGTAAACTCAACCTTTATCTCAAATTCAAACCCAAGAGGGGCAGTATCCCAAGGAGAAGACTCCAAGTTAATGATCTCCAATCAGCCACAGTAAGAGAAAGATTCCAGGCAAACCTTCAAACTAAGCTTGATAACCATTCCACAGATTCTGCAGTTTCCTCTCCCGAAACAATTTGGCAGCATATTAAAAGTAGCATCCTCCAATCCTCTGAAGAATCCTTAGGGTTCTCCCTCAAGAAGAACAAGGACTGGTTTGATGAAAATAATCAAGAAATCCAGGACTTGTTGAGGAAGAAGAGAACTGCCCACCAAGCACACCTTGCACTGCCATCCTGTCACGCTAGAAAAACAGCCTTTCGTCTTGCTTGCAGCAAGCTCCAACAGAAACTCCGTGACATCCAGAACAAATGGTGGACCGATCTAGCTGCAAAAACTCAACTATGTGCAGATACAGGGGATCACAAAGGATTCTATGAGGCCCTGAAAACAGCATACGGGCCTACATACCAAGTCCAAAGCCCACTACTCAGTGCAGATGGTCAAACGCTTCTGACAGATCAAACCTCCATTCTGAATAGATGGTCTGAACACTTTCAGACTCTTTTCAGTACCAACCGTGTAGTACAAGACTCAGCAATTCAGTCCATCACACAACAACCGGTGAAATACGAATTGGATACTGCCCCCACTCTAGGAGAAATCCTCAAGGCCATACAGCAGGTGAAAATCGGCAAGGCAGCTGGGGTTGATGGAATCCCACCTGAAGTCTGGAAACACGGGGGCCTTGCACTCCATGCTAAATTTCATGAGCTTGTGGTGCGCTGTTGGGAACTAGGCGAACTACCATCAGACCTTCGTGATGCAGTCATCATCACCTTGTATAAGAAGAAAGGTACTAAATCAGACTGCTCAAACTACCGTGGTATTACTCTGCTCTCCATTGCTGGCAAAATCTTGGCAAGAATACTCCTGAACAGACTAATACCCGCTATAGCAGAAGAAATTCTACCTGAAAGTCAGTGTGGCTTCAGAGCCAACAGGAGCACCACAGACATGATATTTGTTCTCAGACAACTGCAAGAGAAGTGTAGGGAACAGAACAAAGGTCTCTATGTAACCTTTGTCGACCTCACCAAGGCTTTCGATACTGTGAGCAGAAAAGGTCTTTGGCAGATTTTGGAACGTTTAGGTTGTCCCCCCAAGTTCCTTAAAATGATCATCTCACTTCATGAGGATCAGCACGGCCAAGTCAGATATGGCAACACACTTTCTGAGCCCTTTCTAATAAAGAATGGTGTGAAACAAGGCTGCGTTCTCGCTCCTACCCTATTCACAGTCTTTTTCAGTATGATGCTCCAAAGGGCCACGGCAGACCTCGATGATCAGGACGGTATCTACATACGATATCGTACTGATGGAAGCCTATTCAACCTAAGGCGACTGAAGGCCCATACTAAGACCCTTAACCATCTTGTCCGGGAGCTACTCTATGCTGATGACGCCGCCCTTGTTGCCCACACAGAAGCAGCTCTGCAGCGTTTAACATCCTGCTTTGCAGATGCTGCTGAGCTCTTTGGGCTGGAAGTCAGCTTAAAGAAGACAGAAGTTCTCCATCAGCCTGCACCTCAGGAAGTCCCCCACCATCCCCACATCACCATCGGCCAGTCAGAACTCAATTCAGTCCAACAGTTTAATTACCTAGGCAGCCTCATCTCCTCAGATGGTAAGATTGATGGGGAGATAGACAATAGGTTAGCGAAGGCATATAGTGCTTTTGGAAAACTCCATAAACGAGTATGGCGTAATAAACACTTGAAGAAAAGCACCAAGATCAGTGTTTACAGAGCCATAGTGTTGTCTACTCTTTTATATGGTTCCGAATCATGGGTCATCTACCGCCACCACCTGCGTCTCCTAGAACGCTTCCATCAACGCTGCCTCCGTACAATCCTTAACATCCATTGGTCAGACTATGTGACCAATACATCTGTTCTTGAACAGGCAGCAATTACGAGTATTGAGGCCATGTTGCTGAGAACGCAACTGCGATGGGCAGGGCACGTCTCTAGGATGAAGGACCACCGCCTCCCTAAGATCCTGCTCTATGGTGAACTTGCCACTGGCTGTCGCAAGAGAGGAGCTCCAAATAAAAGATACAAGGACTCCCTGAAGCAACAACTCAGCCTTGGGCATATTGATCACCATAACTGGTCCACTCTGGCCTCTAATCGGGAGGCCTGGAGACAGACCATTTATAACGCTGCTGATGCTTTTGAGAAAGCACGCAGGATCACTCTTGAGGAGAAAAGACAACGCAGAAAGAATCGAACCTTGCAGAATATACCATCTAAGGAGTCTTTCTGCTGTGTCTTTTGCAACCGGACCTGCCTTTCTCGTATTGGCCTTTTCAGCCACCAACGCGCTTGCATGAAAAATGGGTAGAGCCCTTCCCAAATCTTCGTTCGCGAAGCCTAGCCATGATATGATAGAATGGTTTGGGCAGGAAGCGACCTTAAAGAATATCTAGTTCCAACCCCACTGCCATGGACAGACACACCTCCCACTAGACCAGGTTGCTCAATGTCCCATCCAACCTGGACTTGAACACCTCCAGGGGAGGGGGCATTCACAGCTTCTCTGGGCAAGTTTTTCCAGTCCCTAAACCACCCTCAGAGTAAAGAATTTCTTTCTAACTTCTCTTCTAAACCTGTCCTCTTTCAATTAAAAGCCATTTGCCCTTATATCACTACATGTCCTTGTCAAAAGTCCCTCTCCAGCTCTTCTGTAGCACCTTTAGGTACTGGAAAGTGCTCTAAGTTCTCCCTGGAGCCTTCTGTTCTCTGGGCTAAATAGCCTCAGCTCTCTCAGTTTGTCTTTACAGGTGCTCCAACAGTCAATGTCATTCCTATGCTGGGGACCCCAGAGCTGGGGGCAGAATCTGCAGGTAGGGTCTCACCAGAGCAGAGTAAAGGAGGAGAATCACCTCTCTTGACCTGCTGCCCACGCTGCTTTTGATGCAGCCCGGGATAAGTTTGGCTTTCTGGGCTGCAAGTCCACATTGCCAGGTCATTCTGAGCTTTTCATCCGCCAACACCCCCAAGTCCTTCTTCCCAGGGATGCACTTGATCCATTCTCCTCCCAGCCTGTACTTGTGCTTGGCATTACCCTAACCAGGGTGTAGGACCTCACCCTTGACCTTGTAGAACCTCATGAGATTCACACAGCCCCATCTTACAAGCCTGTCCAAGTCCCTCTGGACGCCATCCCTTCCCTCCAGCCTGTCGACAGCACACACAGTTGTGGTATATGTATATCCATAGAAAGATAGATAAGTATTATTCCTTTCATTTCACTGATTAATTTACCTTCAAGTTATGTTACAGGAAAGTAGACAAAAAAAAAGATAAAACAAAGGGTGTATTAGCCAAAAAGAACTGTGCTTATATAACTAACTGGAAACCCATCTGAGACATGTGTGAGAAATTGCAAACATACCTCAGAATAGAAAATTTTTTTTGTTTTTTTTGTAAATCAAAGCACAGAGGAATTATTATTAAAAGGTTGATTCAAATGCAGTACTATTCTCTTACGCTTGAAATAAATTTGACTCCTACCAGTCAAGACTTTGAGCTTAGTTAAACCCTTTTGCAATTGAGAATGTTGATAGTGTGACCCCAGCTGGCTTAAGCTTAAATTTGTTTGATGGTTGTCTCTGCATCTAAGAGACTGAGAACATCCATGTGCTCAAATAGTTTGTGTTGATTTGGAAAACTTTAGACAAAGAAGAAAAAGTAGAACAAATCCAAGCCGGAATTGTTCAGTGTCTGGGCTGTTTAATGTTCAGTACTGAGCCTCTGTCAGCTCTAGTGCTGCAGGGATGATGACCATCAGAATTGGTGAAAATTCAGAGCAAGCCCATGGAAATCATTACAAATAGGTGCACTGCCTAACAGGAAGTGAAGCAGGTCCTATTTGTTCTGAAACTGCGTAGTTCCCAGTTTTACAATGCAAATGAACGTCACCTGGGCTATTGTCCATTTTAGAATTTTTTTCCAAATGGATTAGGCCAAGGTAGACAGACGTCACTTCAGAAAACAGCTTTCCATGGTAATATTTCCCCTTTGTTAGAAGTGAAATAAATGAAACTACTGTTCTCTGAACTGCATTCCTACTGTCAGGAACACAACCAGCTATTTATCTTCCCAGGAGACCACCTCCTTTTTACTGACTGCCATTCTATTTATATTGAGTCTGCTTGGTAAACGAAGGATTTATTCATTTCTCAGGAAAGGGTCAGCACTTCTCCTAGGCACAAATTCCATCTGCTGTCAGAACCATTACATGAGCTAATAGTCAAAGACAGATGGGGGATGATTTTCTTTAGGAAACCAAGTCTGTCTCAGTAGAGAGAAAAAAAGAATAGTTTATTCATGTCCAGGAGAATTAGCAGCTTGCTTGAGATCTCTTTTGAAGGGTTATAATTCCTAGAAGGGATTTGCCTTGTAATATTTTTAGCTTGGAGTGTATTCCAGGTCTTGATACAAGTCCTGCAAGTCACGACTCTTGGGAGTATGTATAGACAGAAGTCTTTGGCTAGTTACATCAGGTACTAGTGGAGGAGTATAGCAGCTTGGATTTCTTTACAAACTGAAAAGACACCCAACAAGATGGGTAAACACTGCCTGGGGCTCCATAGAGCCTTAAGTTCTCTGCTGTCAGCTCTTAAGCTTGAGGTCAACTCGTGTAAGCTGGCATAGCACAGATGTGCTGCGATGCTGCTGTCTGACTCCCTGAGCTGCTGCTGGTGAGATGAAGCTCAAGTCATCCTGGCTGATGTGCTGGAACAGCAACCAAGTGCAGCACCACAAATATAGACAGACTCTGGTTTCACCCACTCATTTCAGTGGCTGTAAATCTTAAATGAGATTTCCTGTTCTATCCTAGAGTGAATAACTTTGCTTGAACTAGTTTACTTTGAGTGGGGTCATTAGAGGCAATATCTTCTCCGTGCAGTGGAAAACGATGTAGATATGCCAGCGCTACCTCTAGGCCAGGAAGCTGTATAAACTAATCAGCCTCTCTCTGTGTCTGAAGTAATTATTTTTGGTGAAGGACAGGACCTGTTACTTTATCTGTATCACCACACTGCTCTGACTTGCTCTTAGACCTAAGCCAGTGTTTTCTGTACTGTCCTTATATACCTTAGTCTTGTCCAACTGCACCTGCATCTCTGCAGCTGTAGTGATTTAAAGCAAGGATTCACATTGCACTTGGTCCTGAGGGACACCAGCTTTAAGCAGCCTCAAGTGAAGGGTCAGAGGCTTTATTTAGCATTTCATCAGGCACAGTGTTAGTCAGAGGCGTGCGCTCACACACACAAACACACACACACAAACTGTGCCAACCTCAGGCGAACAGAGAGGACATTCCTTTCTGACAGGGTGGCTGCACTCCACTGCTGTCACATTCTAAAGCTCCTATTAAAATTCTGTATTAATTAGTCTCAAACAAACTTACAGTACATTTCTTGTCAGGATACCACTACATTTTTCTCATTTTGTTTTGGATGTCACATCCATTGCACTCTTCACTGTGCTCTGTAAACACTTTGTTCTTGCAGACAGGTCAGGACCCCCTAATTGGTTACAGTTTTCAACCATTCATTCAGATTTCCTTGAAACCCTTCCACTTGGCTTGGTATCCAATTCCATGTATGTCTTTACCATATATTAACTCTTTAAAAATTAATGTCAAGCTTCTCAGCTTTTATAAACATCTTGCGTTTGATCTGCTTTAGTCCATTAAATTGTTGCTATTTATCTTCACATTACAATGTTTGACTTCTATTTTATTGTTAATACTGGTGTATCTAAGCTACATTTTTCCTTTGTTATGTTAATGACAATTTAAAATATGACACTTCACATTTAATTGCTGGTTGCTACACATGATCATGAAGATGTTATGAGAAAATGCCTAAACTGTAATGCCAGCCTGTGTTCTGGGGCTGGTGTTTTGATTTTGGGTAGAATTTTTGCCAACTGATGGGTCCAAAAGAATTTGTATTGTTACACAAAGTAGATTGATTCTGAACCATAGCTGATCATTGGAGTCTGATCCAGTGTGGCCTTGAAACTTTGTTTCTAAGCTTTGTAGTACATACAGATTAATTATTTCAGTGAGACATGTTGAGGTTGCCAATGGCAAGACAATATATTTTTCTTATGATGAGTACCTTACAAATAGACACAAAACTTCATAATCATAGAATTTTAGAATGGCTTGGGGTGAAAGGGACCTTAAAGATCATCTGGTTCTAACTCCCCAGACATGGGCAGGGACACCTTCCACTAGACCAGATTGGTCAAAGCCCCATCTAGCCTGGCCTTGAACACTTCCAGGAAAGGGGCATCCACAATTTCTCTGGGCAACCAGTTCCAGTGCCTCACCACCCTCACAGTAAAGAATTTCTTCCTCATAATAATCCTGTGAATATGTGATCTGCCCCTTGCACTCTGCTTTTTAAGTACTGACAGTACCTAACCAACAGAGAGCAGCTGAAGTTCTTGGTGATCTTTTTTGCCTTATTCAGTGGTTCAGATATATGTTATGAATATTTTCTAAAAAAAGTCAAAATTAATTCTCTAATGTGAATAGTCTATCCAAAGTCACAGAATCAGCCATTTTAAAAGTTAGTAAAAATACATTTTATGTCTGCCTTTACTTCTGTAATGCAGCTGGGAACAACATGGTCTTTTGTTCCAGCTGAAACATCTCATTGTATGTGATCATTGAAGGAGGTTCAACTGAGTTGCCTAATTATGGGCTTCTTGTGTCCTTTGGGATTCTGCAGGCTCTCCCAGCTCCAAGAAAGAACGAGTCACCTATAGGTCTTGGGGAAGTTCTAATTCCCATGTTGATGTCTTGGCTATCTGAGAGCGGTTTAGATGTCGCTTGTTTACTGCTTGACAGAAAAAATGAGCAGTATGTGCCTGTCTGTGGTCTAGAGTCCAGGCTCCCATGGAGATCCAGTGCCTAAATCTGGTGGAGCCTACAAAGCTGTTCAGGTCACCTTCAGGTAGACTTTTTGCGCAGAAGGTCATGTGTCTGCTGGCACCTGGGAGTGCCAGGGAGATGGTAGATGTGTTACTGAATCTTTAGGAGATCTGTGCTCTTCCGGAGCAATAGCTGGAGGCCAACCAACACAGCCTCTAACACCTCCAAGGTCACTGAAATTTTATGCTCTGGCACTAAACTGGTCATCTCCACTGACCCTACTCATGCAGCACACAGGTAAATACTTGCAAAGGCAGTTAAATTAATCTCAAACCAAATCCCATTCTCCATGTCAGATGTAGACAGTGGAAAATCATTTCTCTGGCTCACTTGTAGTGTGGAATTGACAAAGGTCCAGTATCCTGGTGTTTTCATTTGCAGAGCCAGGAACTGGACTTGATGATCCTTGTGGGTCCCTTCCAACCCAGGACATTCTATGATTCTGATTCCTCTTATTGAAACAAACAAAACAGCAAACCAAACCAAACCAAAAAAAACCCCAACCAAACAAAAAAAAATATTGGAAGAATTTCCTTATCATATATATTAGTTTTGGATGACAGTGCTCCATGGTGCTTTATTTGGTTTGAGCTGTGTGGTTGTTGATAACATGGGTAATGACTTGTTCTGAGGCAGATCTACAGAGCCTGAATCTTTTCCAGCTTCTGTTTCTATGAGCTAATACCTCAGGTTTAGTAGTTGTGTGCTGAATTATATGGCACAGCTCCAAATCTCATTGCCTGCAGCAGAAAAACAACTCAAATCGGAGATTTCACTTCAGTGCACTTGTGTACTTTCTATTCTTGAACAGCTCTTGATGCATCAAGAAGTGTGTATGTACTCAGTAAGTAAAATCTTATTTAATAAAAGAGAGAATGTACCATCTAGGTTTTACCTTGTCTTTTATTTGGCCTAGGTAGACAATCTACTTTTCTTTGCCCACCTCTTTGTTCCCACTGGAAATCAAAACTGTTTTAAAAGACCCAATCTGCTAAAACCAGGTCAATTTTGTCCCCAGTAATGTTAATTAGAATGCACCACAGTTTAGTTCAGCCAATTGCACTGAGTTCTGCCCAGAACTTCTGAATAACATTGTGCCAGTCCTTGCACTCAGCACATTGTTCAGATGTTGGATGTTGGGATGCTTGGTCCATTCTCCATCTTCTCCATGGTATCCCTCAGTCTGCGCCAAGGAAAGCACCCCAGGTGCCCCTGGCTGATGAAACAAGGCAGACACATGATATGGGCAAATCAGAGCTCTATTTCCTTTCTCTACTTCAGGGATCAGATGTCACACTACTCAACAGGGACTCCTCAAACAACCATCACCTCATCACTTGCTCCACCTTATATTCCCCATTGCCCCCTGTTCCCCTCCCAACTGAACAGCCCACTCCTGTGTTACTCTTTTCCTATGGGGTCTGACTTTTCCGATTTAACATTCATATGATAATCTTGGTCTTCATGAATGACAGAAGCCAGAGCCCTCATTTTAATACCTTTTGATATTTTTCACTCACTAGAGTTACTAATACTCATTTCATACCTTTTACTCCAAGGTTGTCTATTATTGTTTTATTAGTTTAACTCCACTTTGGCTCAGGCCACCTGTTTTTCCCCTTCCATTGCTTGCAGAGATGAACAATTTCTCATACTTTTATCCATGCGGAATCAACCTCAAGCCAGATCTTGTCCACCAGCATGCATGCTTTAACTTTGTTTTTATGTATGTTGCAGTCTCTTTCTTTAGAAATAATTAGGGAGAAAATAAGTTAAGCAGAGGAAAATGATGCTATGTTTAACCCGGAAATCTACTGGTATGTAAAAATAATTGATAATAGCAGAGATTAAAAAAATAGATTTAATTGCCAGAATGAATCAGAAGTTTCTGCTTCTGGTTTCCTTAGGAATAATTTTTTCTCTTGTGTGAACCATTGAACCTGTTGAACTTATCAGCCCCTGTGACAACACAGATGTTTCCTTTTCCAGTTCTGCCATGAGACAGATACTTACATTGGCCAACTCACATTGAGACTGCTGGTCAGCAATGAAGATTCTTGATTTGGCTTCAGTTTGATTTGCTGCCACTGAGACTTCACACAAGGTGCTGGCATAGTAAATTGTAAATCCAGCCCAGCTGATTTATGTCTACCACATTGCCTCCTGTTGAATGTTAATAAGTCAGGATGCTTACTGGTGCTGTTTGCATTCATGTCTGTGACCAAGTCCTTTTGGGATGATTTTCACAACTGTAAGAAGGCATTAGAAAAACTGACAGGGATCTTACAGTTGGCCAGGACACTTCCCACAAGAGACAACGAAGACAGAAAGCCTGGTCTCTCTGAGCCCTGGGTAAGATGGCCAGTCTGAATCAGGGACAGAAGGTCTAGAGCTGTACTCTTAGTAGTTAATCTGCGTCTACTGAGGATACCCTATGGTACTGTTTGAACTTAGAGCTGAATGTGCCTAGAAACACTCCTAGGCACTGAAGCCAACTGGCATGTGTTTTAACAAACCCTTACAGCCTCCAAGGCAGAGTGGTTCTATATACATCATGTACTGGGAGTAGTTCCTGGATTGCTTTAGCTTGCAGACAGTGCTCTGGAGCTTTTGGGAGACTGCTAATAGGCACAGGCTAAAATTGCACCAGGGACTGTTCAAACAGTCTCACAGTACAGTCTGTCACATTGCCATGACCAAGAACATTTCCCAACTCTATCTAATTTACTGATATAATCACTGCCTATGCAGCCTGTGCAGTAAAGTCAGTCTCCTGCAGCACAAAGCACTCTGAGCATATGGGTATGCCTGTGCCAAAGCATGGTTGGAGATGGATCCACAAAAGCCAGAGCTTGAGAAGTGCAACGTGTCCATTGAACTCGCTTAGATTCAGGTGAGGTTCTGATTTTATGTTTGACATGTAGTGCAGGCATTACTCTCACAGACTGGAAAGAGGGAGTGAAAACTTTATCCTCAATACTGAGAAGAGTAAACACTCTGTCATTAGTCATAAATCTGGAACACATTCTCAGCATTATGTAGGAATTGAGAATTTTCTGTTAGCGCTGTGGAGCACTTAAAAGGTAACAGGCTGTCATGGTACTTCATATATTTTTAAAAATTTAGGTTCAAACTAGCAGGAAGCACTCTAGCAGGTTAGTGGTAAAGAAATAACCTTGCAGAATTGCACCTGCCATTAAATAAAAGAAATATCTGGGTATTATTTTGTCAGTGAATCTTACTCTGTTCAAAATATTGTTACTTCTCTGACTTGTGAATCCCAAATGGATTGATTCTGAGTTATAAAAATAATATATTCATCCAGGTCTGTGGGAGGTAAAATGACATCAAAGGCAGTAAAGACATTGAACTCAACTTTACTACTGTAAGGGGAAACATATTTGTAATTGAAAGAAGACTTGCAGAAAGGAGCTGTTGGGCTCAGTGACCCGATAACAGCAGATATTTAGCATGAAATTCTCTGTGACCAACAGAGAGCAGCTTGTGAAAATACATTTCATTCTTCAATTTATTGTGTTCAGCTTCTTTTTCTGTCAATACAGCCCCCAGGCTAAATCTTTGCTGACAACTGTAAGTCCCCCAAAAAAGCATTCCTGCAGACTCTCCTTGCCCTGCTGCCACCCACGTAGCAACCTGCTGTGTTCTGGGGAAAACACTGAAACTTTGATTACAGTCATTCCTCAGTTTACACTATAATGATATCAACACCAAGCAGGAGCTGAATGCAGGTCTACAACAGAGAAATCATCAGAAAATTAGTCTTTCAAAAGTCTGAAAGGCATTAAAGACATGCTGGAATTTCGTGGTTAAGCAAAAATTGGATTTTGCAGAAATATTTGGCTTCACAGAAAGGACAACAGAAAATTAGGCTTTGTGAAATGTTCCACAGAAAGTTTGTTTGCAACCTTATTAAGAACACATCAGGATAAGGATATTAAAATATCTAATTGTCATCCTTAAGAAGGAAGAATAGTTATGACAAACACAACTGCTACAAGAGAGATATAAATTGTTTTAACAGCACTGCCATAATTTCATTTGTGGGAGCATAAATGTGTCCTTATTAAATAAAACTAAACACAGTATCAGAAAGATACCTAGAAATAAAAAGAATTATAACAGGTCTCACGTTTCTCCCTTCACCTCTGTTTTGTCACTGTTGTTTTTTACTTTTGCCTCAGATTACATGATTGAGTTTAGACACCTAACACTGTCCTGAAATAGCAGTACAAGAACTGGTAGTTCCCACCCAGGGCCCATGAACCTCTCTTTCAAATGTTAAATCACCAGTGCCTTCAATAGTAGCTACATGTCTGTAAATGTCTGCCAACACTGTGCAACAGGGCTGTTTCTCAGGGCCCATGAGGGTACCCGGTCCCTTCTGGGCAATACTGAGAAGCATTCACAATACTTATTTAAACTGAAAATAAATATGGTTTTGTGGATTTTAGGTCCAGGGTGACTGCATTATTACGACACAGATCCATTATTTCTCTCTTATCTATGCTTAGCAGTCATACAATGACATAGACAACTTCAGCAAAGGACAATGAATCTGCAATTAGCAGGCTTAGAATTTTATATCCCCAGTTCATAGATCAGGTCCTACGTGTACAAATAAAGTGGATGTTCCAGACAAAGACGTTTGGACTATTGCTATTACCGTTAACATCCAGTACTGATGGTCCCAGAAATCAGGATAACAGATTATTCTCCTCAGTGCATTCAACAGAGCAAAGAACAGTTACACTGGGAGACAGTGGGCCAGGATGGAGAAGTTCTGGATCACATTAGCTCTGCCCCAAACTTTTCATGTGAGCATTGGCAAATCACTTAACTCTGTGAGGTTTTAAAGGCTCACGATCTTCTCTTCATTTTCTTGTGCCATGACTCTGTTGGTTCTCTGGGCTAGGACTCTCACCAGCAGCTTGTAGCAGGCTCAGCTCAGAGAGAATCTGCCATAAACATGATGACCAGCAAACTCAGGATGCAGGTTAAACAATCCCAGCTGAGAAGCCCAGGGGTCTGGAAAAGAATATCTGCATTTCTCCTGTTTTTGTCTCAACAAGGGTCACACTTTCATATATGCACATTCCTCAGAGATGCCAAGGAGCATCTGGAAGGGTGGTGATTAGCAAGTGACACTAAAATGCTGTGCCTATGACATGCAACTCCAGCTTCCATCAGCCACTGACTGTAAGGAACACAATTTTCAGGGTCTGCCTCATCTCATTCATCATGTCATGTTGGAAAGGCGTGTGGAGGGGTGACTAATACCTGTTTTCCCTTCTCAGAGAGGTCCTGTTAGAGGCTGAGAGAATATGCTATCTGATCAGAGCTCAGTCTGAATTGGTTTTTCCTTCCAGCTGATCTTCCTATCACTACAGCCATCAGCCCTTCTTTATGTGTCAATTTATGTGACAACATGCAATACCATAACAGCAGCGTGCCCAGCTTTGTCCGAGCTGTGCAAAAGCAGCTCACGAGATGAATAGGCAGTCAGATTCACAAGGGCCAGCAGACCGTGCAAGAGCTGCAAAGCAATGTTTTATGATTTCATTCTAGCTGGGAGCTGAGCCGTTCTGCTACTGCCCTTGTACTTCCCGAACTGTGCTGTGTTATAACTGGAATTGTATGCTAAGGAATAGATGCGACATAAAGGCGACACAAAGCTGAGTAAACATAGCCATGGACTGCACAGAAAGGCCAGACAGGGCTTCCTCTCGGCTTTGATTTATAATGAGTAGAAAAGCAGTGACCTGAGCAATTATCCATCTCTTTGACTGCACTGTGCTCTTTCTGCCACAGTGATTTTTTTGCTAGAAGACTCATGGTTATTTTTACATTTGTCTTTTTTATACAGGCAGGGCTCACAGTCTCTGCTGTGACGGGTTAAGCAGACAGCTGTCCCTTCCAGTAAAGCTGACAACTATGACTTGCAAATATTTCTATTTATGCAGTTAAGCTGCACACTTCACGGCTGAGCAATGCAAATTTCTTGTCTTTCTTTCTATGGTTCCTACTGGGATTTGAGGGAATTCAAGTAATGAGTGATATCCAGGGTAGAAGTGAAAAGGACTGTGAGGTTTTAAGATACTCCTAGATACTGTAGGATATTCATAGATGGGGGGGCTGCTTGGTCTACCTGTAGTACAGAACACCGAATAGGCAAATATTTTTCCTGTCCCTGCAAAAATCTGAAAATAAATAAATAAAAAATCGTTAGTATCTGAGCTGGCTCCAATTTTAGTTGTGAATGTACAACCACTTATTCTAGACACTGTAGGCATTAGACACACAAATTGAAGGTTAATGCTTGATAGTATTCTAAGCGCACTTGTGTGCCACTGAGCAGTGCTTGCATACATGAGAAATGCAAATCCCATCATCCAATTAAGCCATGCACTGTGTTAAGTCTCACCTCATTGATGTCAACAGTAATTATGCTCATTTATGCCCATGGAGAATTGGGTCTGTAAAATCATAAGGTAAAACACAAGCAAGATTCCCATGGACAATAGCATGGCATTTACTTCAAAAGATATCAGAGTTTGGCCTGTAGAAAAAGAAAAGAACTAAGTGATCCTTCACTCTTAAAATACAAGTTTTTTTTCACAGTTTCATCATTTCATTCATTCCTCTTTTCACCAGGATTTGTGATGACACCTCCACTATTCCCTTGCTGTTTATCCACAGATTCCTCCTCACCCTCACTGACAGGGAGAGCTTCCTGGTAGTCAGCTTAGTTTTTCTTTCACTTGGTTTCCTTATATCACTTCCACTCAGCTTTAGCATCTTACTGAATGCAGCTTTGTGAAAAATTTCTCCACCAGAGTAGATGCAGACAGGTGTTTAAAGAGACATCAATATGAATATAAGATTCCAAATATAAATAAGGGGACTTGAAAGTCTTTTTATTTCAAACAATTGATATTGATAAACATTGATTAAAAAATCTCAGTTCCCAAATATTTCAGACCTCATCAGGAAGAAATAGCTAACTGGCATAGTCTGCAACTCTGTCTGACCGCTAATGAGCCTGCTCCTGTCAGGACTCCTCTGTACCATTCTCTGTTGCAAGCAGCAAAAGTAGAAATCTTGCTTCTAAAAGCTGATGTGGTAACATTGAGCAATACCTGAACTTTCAGATGTTCTGAAAGAATTCAGGCTGCCCCAGAAACATGTGCCTATCAATTAGGAACAGGTTTCACCTGAGGCACCAGCCTCACCTCGAGTGCCATGTGCAGTTTTGGGAGCCACAATTTAAAGAAAGAAATAAAGCTGTTAGAAAGTGTCCAAAGGTGGGCTACCAAGATGAGGAAGGGCCTAGAGGGGAAGCCATACAAGGAGCAGCTGAGGTCACTTAGTTTCTTTAGGCTGGAGAAGGGGAAATTGAGGGGAGACCTCATTGCAGTTGCAACTTCCTTGTGAGGGGAAGAGGAGGGGCTGGCACTGATCTCTTCTCTGTGGTGACCAGTGACAGGATTGGAGGGAATGGCCTGAAGTTGTGTCAGGGGAGGTTTAGGTTGGATCTTAGGAAAAGATTCTTCATCCAAAAGGTGGTTGGGAACTGGAACAGACTCCCCAGGGAAGTGGTCACAGCACCAAGCCTGACAGAGTTCAAGAGGCATTTGGACAATGCTCTCAGGCACGTGGTGTGACTCTTGGGCTGCCCTGTGCATGGCCAGGAGTTGGATTTCAGTGGTCCTTGTGGGCCCCTTCTAACTCAGGATATTCTGTGATTCTGTGATTCAAATGATAATTGCATTGCGTATTTGTTGACACTTCCCCAGGAGCCTATACAAGATCCTTTGCATTTGTTGAGCATCAAAAGTATTTATTATCTCATTTAGAGAGCAGCAGTCTGAAGATTAATCTGACCTTTATGAAATGTATGTTAATTTCTTAACGGTACACAAATTGTGTGCAAAGCAAACAAAAAAATATCTTTCGGGATGTTTGCATGGAGATGGTGTTGCTACCAAGTACTTCCACTTCTGTGCAAAAATTGTTTTGGCTTATTCATTTACAGCATCACAGAATCAATTAGGTTGGAAAAGACCTCTGAGGCCATCAAGTCAAACTCTTGAGTGAACACTATCTTGTCAACTAGACCACAGCACCGAGTGCCACGTCCAGGTGTTACCATCTCTAGAGATGATAACTCCACCACTTCTCTGGAAAGCCTGTTCCAATGCTTGTTAAACCTGTCCAAGAAATTGTTCCTAGTATTCATTCTAAACCTCCCCTGGCACAATTTGAGGCCATTTCCTCTTGTCCTACAGCTTGTTACTTGGAAGAAGAGACTGACCCCTACCTAGCTAAAAACCTCCTTTCAGGTAGTTGCAGAGAGTGATAAGATCTCCCCTGAGCCTCCTTTTCTCCAGGCTGAACACTCCCAGCTCCCTCAGCCACTTCTTATCACACTTGTGCTCCAGACCCTTCCCTGGCTCTGCTGCCCTTCTCTGGACACGCTCCAGCACCTCAATGTCTTTCTTGTCATGAGGGGCCCAAAACTGAACACAGGATTTAAGGTGTGGCCTCACCACTGCAGAGTACGGAGGCACAGCCACTGCCCTGGTCCTACTGGCCACACTATTCCTGATACAAGCCAGGATGTCATCGGCTTTCTTGGCCACCTCAGCACATGCTGGCTCATGTTCTGCTGCTGTTGACCAGCACTCTCAAGTCCTTTATGACAGGCAGCTTTCCAGCCATTCTGCCCCCAGCCTGTAGTGCTGCGTAGGGTTGCTGTGATGCAAGTGTGGGACCTGGTATTTGGCCTTGTTGATCCTCAAGCTGTTGGTCTCAGTCACTGGATTTTCTTGATGGGACTCAGTACAATATAAACAGTTTTAAGAAGATCTTGACTTCTTTACTTTATGCTCCTACCTCGCTCCTCTTCATTAACAAAAAATTCTAAAGCAACATCCTGAGGATGGCAAAAAAAAAAGTTATGTAAAGTGTTTGGTTCATTTTCCTTGGAAAAAAAAGTACATTTATGCTAAAAAAGAGAAAAAGAAAAAGTAGTCACTCCCCTCATGTTAAATGGCTGACACCACAAAAATGAAACAAAACAGAGATATAGGTACAAAAAATAGTTTCCCTGATTTTAAGAGAAAGCATTAACCAACATGTACAAAACATAGATTATTAAAGGAATCAGTGAGGAACTTTGGCACAGTTTTAAGAAAAGCTTAGCCTTGTCTATATGAAATGGAATTGTTTTATAAATACAAAGTGTTGATAAGCCTTCAAAAAATGTGATGTTCAATGCTATTGTAGATATTTTGCTTTGATCATCAAAAAATAAAAACTGAGTGTCATCTCTGCACTGCAAAAATGTACCAGAGAATAAAAAAATAACCTAAGTATTTTGCTGAAGAAGGAACTCAGAAATCTGAAATTACCTGTGCTACCTGTGCCTGTTCTATGAATATTGAACAACCACTCAGGGTTTTTTTTCTTAAATGAATGAACGAGAATGAGCTGGTTTTCTTAGCAGTACCTTGGGTGAATGAATTCATTTCGCCTTACTGAAGACAATAGAGACAAAACCTGAAAACTGCAAAAGCAGTGCCTACCAGGATCACGAGGATGATGTGACCACTGATTGATTCTGGAAGAGACAACATGAGTTATACATAGCTAATTATTCTTGTAATCACTTAGCTATTTCACAGATTTATTTAGAACTCTGATTATTGAAATATACATAAAAATAAGGGAAAGTTTTAATTTTATTTCTGTGCAAGCATGAAAATCAGATCTCAGTGTAAGTAATTGCCTAATGCCCTGATGCAAAAGTCTAGAAAGCTATTTCAGTGCTCAAAAAAAAAGAAATTATTAAATTCAGTTTCTCTGCTGAACTACAATTTATGTCACATATTGAATGAAAAACAGTTCTTCCTAAGAATGTTTTAATCACATAGGCTTGTGATTTTGCAAATGTATAAAAACTTGACAAAAAAAGAGAATATTATATTGATAAATATTAGACTACAGTGATAATAACATAGTGTATCCAAACATACATTTCTTTTTTCTTTGGATTTCAATAAGAATTACTGTTGATTTCAACCAATCTGAAGATATAGAAAAATAATTATAAAATTATTTTTTAATAATGATTAGAAAATATGGAAAAGCTGTCAGAAAATATATGTTTAATTACCACCCTCTCTCCCAAATCCCACTCCCAAATCCTTTCACTTAATGCAATTTGAACTCACCTGGGCTATATCTAATCCTCAGACTTTGAGGATGTTTGTGTCAAGTATAAGTATAGATGTCACTGCTTTCTGCTGAGAATAAGGAAGCTCTGGCAATAGAATTAATGCAAAGCATATTTGGCTCATTAGGTGGAAGCATGAATAATAGATCTGTTATCAATTAGCTGGTTTAATGAGCTACTTCATCTGTCAAGGAACTGAAGAGTTTTCTACAACTGTACATCTCTACATTCATGTTCAGGGTCAGCATCCAGAGTATTTTAAGTTGGCCTTTTCCCTTCAGCCAACCTCTCAGAAATTCTACATTTTTTAATTAAGGACAAAGCCATAATTTTTTAGAATGCCAAAGGGAATGGATATGTTTGTTTTAAATGCAATGAGAGAAGTTAATTTTCAGTGGGAGCCCAAGGCTCAGTAATTTCTGAAGTCATAGGAGTCATTGACAAAAATCTCAAATACCATTTTAATTCCAGTACATTTACATTTAACAAATGAGGAAATGAAGTACTGAGAGGCTGAGGCCATGAAGCCTACTGAAATGAAATAAAGTCAGTAAAGGAGTAGCTGTTCGGGGGAGAAATAGTTTCAGAGTGTGAAAACTGAATCTTTTAATCATAAAATTAAAATTGGGATAACTATATATATTCTCAACTCATCATGGAAAACCAACCATTTTGAGGAGCTTTTGTCTGAAATATCTCCTTTAGGTGGCAGAATACTTTCACAAAATACATCAGAGCTGAAGCAACACACTTCATGGATCTGGGGCAGCAGGTAGCAATAGGCAGTAGAATTGACTTTGTAGTGTGCACAACCAAGTATGCACATTTTGTGACTAGGGACATAATAAATTAGTAATAGTGAACACATCTTTTAAACTTCATTCATAGATTTGATATCTCCTGAAATGAAATATATTTACTCTTATTAATAAACTGAGACTGAGAGGAAACCTTATTTCTTTCTTCAGCTGCCTACTGCATTGTTACACTGAAGATGGAGCCTTATTCTTGCAGGTGCACAGTGAAAAGCACAAAAAGCAAGGCGAAGAAATTGCATTTTTCGTTAGGTATAAGGAAAAAATTCTTCATAAAGGGAGTGCTCAGACACTGAAACAGTGCTGACCATAGAGGCTGAGGAACTTCCATCTCTGGAGACTCTGGGTCCATATAGACTTCCTGAAAGTAGGTTTTCTTTTTCATCTTTTGTGAACTTCCCAAAAGTAGTCAGTAAATTTCCAAGGAAATGAAGATTGCAGATTGAAAACAACTGGAATAGACTGAAAGAGACTGGGCTTTCAGTTCTGTACCATAGCTTGTTCAATGGTAGCTGTTTCTCTCTAGATAACACAGCTATAAAAGGCTGATTTCTCCTGTAATAGTATATTTAATTTACTGGGAAGTGTTTAGGAAACCAGTTCATAAAGACAATGCAAAAGTTATCTTTTATACCATCAATAATGCATGAACTCTACAGAAGTATACCCAGTGGGAAGATGTTTATAGGTTTATCTTTATTACTCCATAAAGAAAGTGTTAAAGCATTTCTGTCATCAGTAGCTTCCAGTGGTGACACATGACTTTATGGATTCTGAATCAAAAATTCCTCCCCTTGTTGTGCTCACCCTGTGCTGCTGGTGGGAGCTGTGGATGCAGGAGGCTTCAGCCACTGTGACCCTCCACAAGTTCTCCAAGTCCTGTTTAGACAAATCCCCCCCACTTAGCTGGCTGCAAATTTTGCTTTAAATGTAATGATGAATATTTTCAGAAGGAACAAAAGTGCTTTCCAGCTGTGTGTGTCATAGGATCCTAAGGGCATTCTTGTGCTGAATGTTTAAAAATGCTCATGGGAACTCGTTCATCCAGTCTGAACAGACTTCTGCAACTTATGCAAAACATGGCAATATTTGAAAATAAAGTCTGAACCCACCAATTTTACCACTTACTTTTCTCAAGTAGGATCAATATCTTACCTGTGGAAATCCTTTCTCTTTGGTTGACCATATCCATCAGTCTGACACCTCTGATTATTTGTTATAATATTAGTTCTGCCTCCCTCCCTCCATCCCTTCCCGCAATAAGAAGGGGAGGCCCATAGGACCAAGAACTGCATTGCTTAAAGCAACTCTGGCAATCACTGTGGTCACTCATACTGGAAGAGAAGCAGAAAGCCTTTCTGTTACCTGTTTGAAAGCTGGTACTAGCAAAGAAATCACTGATTTTTTGAGCATTACACTTCCCACCAGGCTTGAAGGTGAATTTGTTTTGGTAGGCAACCTGATTATAAAGGAAGCGTCCTCTATTCTATTCTGAAGAAACCACTTTTTTTTTCGTCAGTAAGGTTCTTCGTAAGTCAAGAGCTGATCCAGCATATTAAAGATTAAGATGGATGATAGCACATCTTGATTAAAAACCTTTCTATGCAACAGTACAGTCTCCCCCTTCTGCTCAAGAGACTGAGAATGATGAGCCAATCAGCTGCCAAGTGGAGGCATCATCAACCTGTGGAGGTCAGATCCACCTCTGAATGTATTTGAAATATGTTGCAGAAAACAACTTCAGGGAATTTTACTGAAAGCCATAAGTCTTTCATAAAGCTCCAGTTAAAGCATGTCCTTTCCTTGCCCTTTTGTTTGAGTAATAGACCTAGCTCAGTGTGATCTGAATGTTTAGTATGTCTGCTCCCTAACACTCTCTAACAAAAAGATTTGATGGCTTTCTTGGTTTCATAGTATTTTATGCTCTTAAATGTGTGACATGTAATGAAACATAGATATTTGAGATCAAGATGTCAATTCTTATCGTGTTGAGTCTGCTGCTACAAAATATATTTGATTTAGTTTTTTTTCTCCTTGGTAATTTTCACCTAACTTTGTTTAGCTCACAGCTGCAGATTTAACAGCCCTCAATTACCTGATCTTGCATTTGCTACTATTGAACTTGATCCAACTTCTAGTACACAATTATGCTAGATCTCTCATTTTATGAAATTCTCAACTTCACTATGTCAACAGTGTCTCTCATCTTGACCTTTTCAGTGTATTTTGCTACCTACTCTCTTCTATTTACTAAATTACAAATGAAGACGTTGTGGAGGTACTTCACAGCGTTGTTCATTCTGTGTTCAGACTCCTTTTAGCCTGCTGCTTCAACATGATCCTTTATCATCTTCCTTTAAGTTCTTAAGAGATCTAACATTTAGATCCCCCTCCTTTCCAACTTAGCCAAATCTGTAATAATACATTGAAAGCTCTTTCACAGAAGTTGCTGCTACCCCAAACAATGCATATAATTTTATTAATATTTTATATCTTCTCTGGAAGTTCTCCAGAAATTCTGAAATAAGTCTGTTTTGTTACAAGTGCAGAATACCAACACAGTGTTTTCTTACCCAGCTTAAGATTCTGGGATCCCCCTATAGTCAATAGATTGGCAGTGGATATAAATAAAATTACCAAATCCTCCTTCAGGACTAGACAAAAAGATCTCTCCTTCTGCCAAGGGAGCCTGTGTTGGTTTAGATGCCTACTGTTAGAGATTCAAATTCAAAATGATGATTCTCATCACAGCTTTTCTAAGAATAAATCTTATTTATTATTTTGAATTTTAAAGGAATCTGGATTTAAATGTATTGGCAGTCACTGCAAAAAGAAAACCATCCCACAACCTATGCATTGTACAGACTGCATATTAAACTGGTTTTTACCTTGCTTATTTGTTCAGTCACTGGTGGTTTAGACTGTAGGAGCATAAGAATGCAATAGCTTATTTTTGAACATGGAATGAATTGAGAGAAAGAGCAGTGATCTGTTTGATTCAGTTAGCAGCATTTGGTGTTAGGTATTTTGAGTGTCGTTAAAGAGGTTGTTTGCATAAATCAGAGTGGTAACACTGCAGGTATACAAGCATTTATAGTTCTTTTTCCAAAGGTCATTAGACAGAGATCCCACAACAGCTGTGCCTGCCAATGGATTTCCTAAAATAGTGTTAATAGTGCTCACAGAGGCCAAGCTGAGAGAGACTGAATGGTGAAGACCCCAAGGAAACGGCAACAAATAGAGGGTTAAGGTTCAGGATGTTGTGGAATGCCTGTATCAAAATTTTATCAGCAGAAAGATTAGTACTTTTCCCGGGAGCATTGTCTTGGCTTTATCATTTGTGGACCACCTTTCCAGACCTCTGTGTTCAGAGAAGTGAGGCACTCTCTAACCTCTAGCAGCCCAACAGAATAGGATGAGCCATTTGGGGCAAAAGATAATGAAAACAGGATCCAGAGGAAGGCCAAGCATATGTTTGTGTAGCCAGAAATGGTTCCCCTGATGCTCATGCAACCAACAACAGGACTATGGGCACAGATCCTCTTGACTGTGCCAGGCAAGGTAAGCTGTGGGAAGTGCCCTGTATGGTCAGAGAAACCCATAACCTGATGATCTTTTAGCAACATCTTTCTTCTCTGTTATTGCCCCAGAGAGTTAACAAGTGTCTTCTGCCTGTGGGCTGTAGTCCCACTTGCCCATGAGCCTTATTTAAAGCCCCATCAGCAGGTTGGGGGTGTCCATCATGAAGTTGTGTTTTCCTTTCTTGGTGAGGTGGTTTCCACCTCCTTGCAGAGAAGTGCTTGCTACACTGTCCTTAAGGAAGTGAAACTCCCACACTCCCCTGGCTGTACGTCTGAGATCCAGGACAGACTTCCCACTACACTAAGGACTGGAAGAAGTTCTGTCACCTTGACTATGACAGGGGACTTGGATCTTCAGTTACTGGAAGGGGCCTCATTCTTTGTCTTTGCTGTCCACGCTTTGTCTAGAAGCAGAAAGGTCCTAGAAGTGGCACTTAGATTTGAGAGTATTTCCAGCAGAGGTAGCTCCTATTATGTCCTGGTGCTCTTGGCCTTGGTTAAAACAGGACGTTTGAGAAAGCACAGACTGGAGAAGGCAGGGATGTACCAAGCACCAGCTGGATCTGCTCCCTGAGAAAATCACAGAGGCAGGAGAGCTACCACTTGTGTTGTCTCCTGCTCGGTATCTTGAAATAAAGAGCTGTAACCAGTCTCCAGGCACCTGCAGGTAAGGGAGAAATTCTCATTGTTTGAAAAAGAGAACTAACAGAAACTGTAGAAAAGTTGGGGGATGCAGACTGAAAATAAAAGATTTTTTGCATAACACCCGACTCAGCTGCATTCTGCTGTCTCTTTTGAAATATGGCAAGTCACAAGTTTTTATAAACTAAGGACATGTGTTAGCTCAAGTTTAGGACGATCCTTTGTATTGTAATGGCCATGTCATGAGGATTTCATACCTGATTGCAGATATTTCCAGACTTGGAGTCTCCAAATCCCCTAAGACACAATTAATTAACTGCCATGCGATGAAAAAATCTTTGTGGTAGGCAGAAGTCTCCCCTGAGTAAGTCTGAGTGTCTCAGTTCTGGCATATGACCACTTTGGAGGCTGAAAGTTATTTAATGTTAAGTCTTTATTAATAAAGCTGTTCTACCTGAATAATATGGGTCTCCCATTTGCATCGCAAGACTCAAAGCTACAGTACATCAACCAACATTCACTTGTTGCTCACAATTACATTGAATTATGTGATGGGCCTTGTGAAGTGTTGCAGTTTTATGATGCTGATTTGCAATAAATAATCTCCAAGTGCTTCCCAATCCCAGAGTTAAAATCTGCTCTTTTATAAAACATGAATTCCACTATACTTGCCTCATCTCTCTAAGGAAATGAACACCAGGGCAAAAAAACTAACACACAAGGCACTTGAATTTCTACATGGAGGAAAACCTGTTGGAGTAATCCTAGCAACTATTGCAGTGGAATGCTGGAGATCTGTTGTTTTGTTCTCAAAGATGTATTGAAATTCTTAGATTACTTTTTTCTACAATCTGAAAAATGAAAGAAAAATAGTTAGCTGTCTTTTGTTTCTGGTATATGCAGTTGTAACTCTGTCTCAGTAGCCCCAGTTTTTAATGTTAAAGAAGGACTTGGCAGTCTGGATTAGAGACAGAGAAGAAATGCATGGGATGAGCACCTCAAAGCAGTTCTTAACCTTTATGTCATTGTTCAACATGGTGTTTGAAAATACTCAGAATCCATTCACTTTCAATGGCACGCTGCACTAGGATCTAAGGCAGATATTAGTATCCTTGGTTTTATATCAAATGGCATCTTGAATTAGGGTCTAAGTCAGTTATTACTATCTTTTATATATAAACGTATGTAACATTACAATTGGGCTAGAAGCATCCTAAGTATGATACTAACTGCACTAAAATTACATAAGGGATGAATCTCATTTTAATGTGGTGGTTATCTAATCAAATATAAGTTTAGGAGTTGCACTTTACATTAAGTGCTATGAAAACCTTTCATTTAGAATTATTTAGGAAGAATGCAAAATGCCTCGTAGATGACACAAAATTGACAGGTTAGTCAAATTCAGAGATGATTGAAAGAAACTAGAAAAATTCGAATAAGCTGTTTTAGCAATCAAGAAAATGCTGGATGTAACCAACTGTTGTTAAATGCAAAGTAGTGCCTACCACCACCACCTGCATCTCCTAGAACGCTTCCATCAACGCTGCCTCCATAGAATTCTAAACATCCACTGGTCAGATTATGTGACCAATATATCTGTTCTGGAACAAGCAGCAGTCACAAGTATTGAGGCCATGTTGCTGAGAACACAGCTGCGATGGGCAGGGCACGTCTCCAGGATGAAGGACCACCGCCTCCCTAAGATCCTGCTTTATGGTGAACTTGCCACCGGCTGCCACAAGACAGGACCCCCGAAGAAAAGATACAAGGACTCCCTGAAACAACATCTCAGCCTCGGCCATATTGATCACCATAACTGGTCTACTCTGGCCTCCAATTGGGAGGCCTGGAGACACACCACCTATAATGCAGTTGTCTCCTTTGAGAACGCATGCAGGATCACTCTAGAGGAGAAAAGACAATGCAGAAAGAACCGTGTCTTGCGGAATATACCATCTAAGGAGTCTTTTTGCTGTGCCTTTTGCAATCAGATATGTCTATCTCGTATTGGCCTCATTAGCCACCAGCATGCCTATAGTAAATGTGGATAGAGCCTTCCGTAATCTTCGTTCGCAAAGCCTAGCCATGATGATGATGATGATGATGAGTGCATAATATAAAATTGAGCTAGTTATATACTACATTGACATGAAAATTCAGAAGAGATCCTTATTTTACTTTCAGGTCCAGAAAAAAAAACAAATAAAATGAAGGATACAGATGAAAACAAAGAATGAGAATATCTTTACTTCACCACATAATAAGTGACCTCATTTTAATGAAGTATGTTCTTCCTCATCTCATCTTAAAGAGGGGATTGTAGCACAGTCAGAGGACCTGAGAAGTGGCAAGAAGGGTCCAATAATCTGGAATAACTATCAAACTAAACAAGAAGTGAAAACAACAGGGTTGTTTAGTATGAGAGAGAAATAAATAAATTAAGTAATAAGAAAAAATCTACATATATTATATAATCTGGAAAAGGTCAGACAAGGAATTATGTTCCCATTGTTTCATAGCAAACAAATGTGAGGACATTAAACGTGAACTGAAAATTCAAAGAGAGAATAAGTGTCTTTTTCTACTGTAATTATCTGATAGAACCATTTGCTTTAGGAGGCAGTTGTAGGCTGAAGTAAAGAGGATTTAGAAAAGGACTAGTAACAATTCCCTCTATAAAACCCATCATTCATTACAATTATAGTACAGACTGAGAGGGAAGTAAATCTCTTGCTTCCAGCCTTGAGCTAATTATTGAATGGTATTCTGATTGCTAGGTTATTACAACATACATTCACCTGCTGCAAGCTTCTTATACCCTTCCCCAAACTTGTGCAGTGGAAGCAAGATATCAGAGCAATGCCATCTTACTGCAATTCAGTATGGCATTTCTCATGCTTTTAACACCAGTAACGTCTAGTGAATGTGAAAACTGGATCTAGAAAATAAGCGGACTTTTTCATTACATTTCTCAGCAAAGCTCTCCCAGTGTCCCTATGCAGTTTCTGAAGCATTCGGAATAATGCTGCTATTTTCATTTCAACTCTAGTCCACATCGTCTACATCCAATCTGCAGCTGCTCAGCCATTCAAAACCAAAACTTTGCTTTATCGCTCAGGATACGTAGTGAATTCTGTTTGAAGTCATAAAAATATATGGCTTGCTCCCTGAGCACATTTAATTTTAAAACAGCAAAAGCCAGTACAAGCAGATTCACATATATAATGACAATGTTTTCTAGGTGGATCTAGGCGGACTGTGCTGTTTCAACCCAGTCAAGTATGTTTGACTAAGCATTTTTCAGTCCATTCCTACCAATAAACAGACCCCACATCACAAGTTTTCTCATAGTATGAGACTAATTAGAATCTGTATTTTGTCATCTTAATGTCTTGTGTCTCAGCCTGTTTCTTTAGGGGAGGTGCTCCAGGCCTCTGATCATCTTCATGACCCTCCTCTGGACACGTTCCAACAGGACTATGTCCTTTTTATGTTGTGAGCCCCTAAGATGGATGCAGTACTTCAGGTGGGGTCTCATGAGAGCAGAATAGAGAGGGGGAATCCTCTCCCTTGACCTGCTGCCCATGCTCCTTTTGAAGCAGCCCAGGATACATTTGGCTTTCTGGGCTGCAAGAACACAATGCTGGGTCATGTTGACCTATTATCCAACAGCTTCTCATAATTATTTTTTTCATATCCTCAGATTGGTTGAATTAAATGACAATTCTTACCTGATTCCAATGACATAATAAATGTATGTTTGGGTACACTATTTTACTGTTATTACAGTGTAAAATGTATTGATAAAATGGTAATTTCTTATATTTTCATCAATTTTCTATTAATTTGCAAAATCTGAAACCTATATGATTAAAGCAGCTGAATTATCTAATGCTCACTTGCAAGGAATTTTAGAAAGAAAAATATCATTTTCCTGATAGCAAGGACATTGCAGTGTCTCAAGAGTATCTGAATTTGTCCTGCAGATCCAAGTCGGCAGAGGGATTGAAGTCCCTCCAAGCCTGTGTGTGGCAAGTGCTGGCCTCTTCAACTAACTCTTCATTTGCTTAGGAAATAATTAAAGACAAATTCTTTTTGTCATTCTGTTCAGTTACCAGCCTTTTATTTTGTTTGTTTGTTTCATAAGTAAACTAAAATTGTGTTTGCCTTATGTTTTGGGAAGTCCAATCCATATCTACCCACCAGCACAGAGGATTAGCAGCTGTACTACTGGAGTAGAGTTGAATTAGACAATCATTGAATTAGACAATCATTGATCCAGCTGTTGACTTACAAAAGAAATTAATAGGAACATTTCCCTGAATCAAATTATTTCCTGATAGGACTGCTCAGTCAATAAATGACTCTTGCAATATCATTCTGTAATGACAAACATAACATTCACTTTTCCTTAATCCCCTACATGTCAGCCCATAACAGACATACTTGAAATACTCTTACATATCGATAAGTCTAATTTGTTTCACTTTAGGATTTAAAATGCTGCTTCTTTGAAGTGGAGGTCTAGTCTCACTAGTCAACTTGCAAAAGTGACAACATAGGTTTTAATGAGATGACTCAGTGAGTTCCAGATTGTGTTCGTTGCATCACTAAATAAATGTCCCTGTGCAAGTGGGATGTGTTACAACTCACACACTGGTGCCTTCTGCAGTGTTGCTGCTAGAGAGGCCCAGCTAGTTGTGGGAATTTTCTCATACAGGAAAGTTTCTTGTTATAGATCAAGAGTATAAATATTATCTTCTTTCCTTTGCCAATGGTATCTCAGGGTGCGTTAGGAAAAGAATTGCCAGCAGGTCAAGGGAGGTGAACCTGCCTCTGTACTCAGCCCTAGTGAGGCCACAACTGCAGTTCTGTGTCCAGTTCTGGACTTCTCAGAACAAGAGAGACATGGAGCTCCCGGAGCAGATCCAGAGGAGTGAAACAAAGGTGATTAAGGGACTGGAGTGTCTTTTGAATGAGGAAAGGCTGAGGGAACTCAAAGACGTGGTTTAGTGGTGCACATGGTGGTGATGCTAGGTTGATGGTTGGACTTGTGGATCTTGGAGGTCTTTTCCAACCTTAACAATTCTATGATCTGGGCTTGTTCAGCCTCGGGAAGAGATGACTGAGAGAGGACCTCATCAATGTCTGTCAGTATCTGAAGGGAGGGTGTCAGGAAGATGGACTGGGCTCTGCTCGGTGCTGCTGAGCAATAAGATGAGAAGCAATGGGCAGAAACTGATGCACAGGAAGTTCCACCTGAACATGAGGAAGAACTTGGGTGACCAAGCACTGGAACAGATTGCCCAGAGGGGTTATGGAGTGTCCCTCACTGAAGATATTCAAGAACTGTCTGGATGGAAACTTGTGCAATGTGCTCCAAGATGACCCTACTAGAGCAGGAAGATCGGACCAGATGACCAACTGTAGTCTCTTCCAGTGTGACCCACGCTGTGATTCTGTCGTTCTCTGACTCCTACTGAAGACTATCCCTTCGGGACCTAGTTATAAGTTTCCCAGTGTGAGGGTTTGACCCCACAAAAATCCAATCTCCAAGCTTCCCCCACAATTTACCTCAACACCGAAGAGAAATTTTCAGACAGACACAACTCAGTATGGGGGAGGGGATTATATACAATTTATTACTATACACAATAAATATTATAGAAACTAAAAAGCAATTATATATACAATATTAACACAATCACTACCACCCCTTGGACCCTTCCACATCAGTTCAGGAGAAGTCTTCAGGGCGATAGTGAAAAGTCTCTCTCTTATTGGGGTATCAGGGAAAAGGGGTCTCTTGATCCCCCACCAGCCCTCAGCTCCTGCTCAGATCTCCTCCTGAGCTGCAAGGGAAACACTTGTGTCATTAGGTTTTCATCACAAAAGGTTCAGGGAGTCAACTTTTGAGTCCTTTCTCCCTGATTCGTGAAGGTTTCCTCCCCAGAGAGTAAGATATTCCATTCTCACTCTCCAGGTTGCAGGCTTCTAGGTCTCGCTCAGTCTTTTTACCTCAAATAGTTTTCACCAAAAGTTCTTACCCAGAAAAAGCCTGCTGGTTTGTCTTCCTCTCTTCCTTAGCTGCTGCAGCTTTCAGTTTTCAGCAGCCCTTGTCCAAACCCACGTAGGGCACCTCCAAGCCGCTTGGCCTGTCTCCAGTTCCTTCAGCCTGGAGTTCTTCCAGCTCCTGCACGAATCGCAGCTGCTTCTCCGGGTTCCAGACCCTTCTGGTCTGTCTCCTGGCTCTGCTCCAGTACTGAACCATAGGTCCATGCCACCGCCTCCCCTGGGCAGTGGAGGGAAGAAAAAAAGCCCCCTAGCCTTGGCCATGGGTACTCGGTCCAGTTATAAACTGTCCCAAGCTCCCTTCAGCCTAGCCAGGGGGGGAAGAGGGCCTGGCCCTCCCACATAGGGGGCCAGAGGCCTCCCTCTTCTCACCTCATGGTTGCGAGTCTCTCCCACACAACACACACACTCACTGCCACACACTGCCTCCAGCCCTGGCCAGCCAGGGCTGTGGGGGCCCAGGGCCCCCCTGGGTTCGGGGGCCCCTGGCCACGCCTCGGCTTCTCTCTCTCTCTCTCAGACACTCTCACACTCTGCCAACAACTTCCGGCTGTTGTGATATCTAATTTCACAGGAGCGAAAAAACAGCTGCGATTGGCCCCCTGACCGGAAAGTCAACCGGGACCAACCATTTCCAGCCCCTTGACCCCTGGGGGGGAAGCTCAAACTGTGACACTCAGCCATTCTTTCCTTTATTGTTGGTTAGAAAATATGGCATGTCTTAAACAAATGCATCCATAGACTCTCTGGGTGCAGGTCACCTCTGACTCTTATATGGTGCTAAGTTCATCAAAACAGGGATAACCTCACTGTTACATTAGGTCTTGTCATCAAATAAAAGTAATTCTGAAGTAGATCCATGATAGCATAATCTGCACCTGAAAAGACATTCAAAAAGTAAAGGGCCAGTCAGACATTAATTTTTTTTTTAATCTTGGGTTAAAGCCAAGGTGCCCATCTGCCGGCCTGACAAGGAGTCATGTGAGTTATGCTGCATTCTGAGAGCTAAGGTCTGAGATGTTCTCTAGAGGATGCCATAGGTTGTCAAGAACACAGGCTACTAACCACTGCTATTCTTTCATGTGGGCATGAATGATATTGCAAGCCAGAACCTGGGCAGAATCAAGGAAGACTATAAAGTCCTGGGGATGCAACTGAAAAGTGTTGCCCAAGTTATCTTTTTCCTATTTTACCAATTCGATGGAAGGGTACAGAAAAATAGATGTATAATGCAAATCAACCTCTGATTTGGAGACTGCTGCTGTAGTGAGTGTTTTGGCTTTGATGACAATGGGATATTCTTTAGGGAGGAATGGGATCCACCTGCCTCGAAGAGGTAAAGGAATCTTTGGCAGCAGGCAGGCTACCTTTGTGAGGCAAGCTTTAAAATGAAGGACCTGGGGACAGGATCCAAAGTGGATCCCTCATGCCATGCCATCTGACTGGGAATGAGCCAGGCCAACAAGAGGAACAACAAAGGTTCCTTAGCTGCCTCCCCAGATGAGAACCACAAGGCCAAGCACCTCCAAGGTGTGTTTAGCTGTACTGGATCCTCTTGCACCCCTTCTGGGAAAGCGACAAGCTTGATTACCTCTCTGAAATGCCTTTCCACCAATGCACACAGCGTGGGGGATGAACAGGAAGAATTAGAGATCTGGGTGGAGTTGCAGAGCTGTGATCTCATTGCAATTATAGGGCATGGTGGGATAGCTCGCATGGCTGGAATGCTGTCATGAATAGCTATGTGCTTTTTAGGAAAGAGGATAGGATACCAAGGCAAGGTGGTGGATTTGCTCTTTATGTTACAGAGAAACTGGAATGTATTGAAGTCTAGGGGGAGGATGAAGAATTAGTTGAGAATTTATGGATAAGGATTAAGGGGCAGGGTAACATGGGTGAAACTGTTGTGGGTGTTTACTGCAGGCCACCCTATCAGGAAAAGGAAGTGAACAAGGCCTTCCACAGACAGCTGGGAGTAGCTGCACAATCACAGGCCCTGGATCACACGGGGGATTTCAATGGCCCTGCAGAGCACACATAGTCCAGGAAGTTCCTGCAGGGCATCAATAATAACTTTTTGACACAGATGGTGGAAGATCCAACAAGGAGAGGAAAAGCTTCTTTACTTTGAGGGTGACAGAGCACTGGAACAGGCTGCCCAGAGAGGTTGTGGAGTCTCCTTCTCTGAAGATACTCAAAACTTGCCTGGATGTGAAACCTACTCTAGGTGAACCCGCTTGAGCAGAGGGGCTGGGCTGGCTGATATCCAGAGGTCCCTTCTAACCCCAGCCATTCTGTGGTTCTGTAAGCACAATTGCCCTATTAATCTAGGTGTAGTAGGATACAGGCAATTTGTCTTCCTTTTTTTAAAATTACAGAAATCACAGAAGTTCACTCACTTTTTCAATTGGCTTCAGGTCCATAATGATGAATATTATCCAGATGGAAGTAAATAATTGTTTCCATGACAACTGAGCTAGACAAATAACTCATTCTCTTAGAGCTGTAGTGGTACCAAATTCAAGACTATTGAAAACCACTTGTTTTAATAAAATAAGATTATATGACTTTGAGTATACATAAAAATGGATTTGTGAGCTGCATTTCTGGCCTGCTTTGCTACTTTTTGCCATCTTTAAGACTTTTTTTTCCTTAAATACTGTGTAACCACAGCATAGAGACTGTCTGCTCTCTCCCTTAAGTGAATCTCCCTCATTTATGTTGTATATTTTCTGTTGCTTCATTTTGACATTTCCATTTATACACTAGCAACTGTTCCTTATATTTAATTTTCCTTCCACATAGTCCAAATCCCTTGTTACATACTTGTGGTCTAATCTATTGCTCAGTAAAACTCTAGTCTTTGTGATTTCACTTTAATACATCACTGTTTATTGATTCTGTATTTTAAAATACTCACAGTTTGGAGATTCTATGGCTGGTACTCATTGCAGGAGTGCTGCTCAAGCCACAGCACTGAAGCTTTTTGAATGCTGGGCAGCTCTGTTTGGGCATCCTCCATAAAAATTTGAATTATGAATAACTGAATAATACAGCTTTGCTAACACTCACATAACACTTTATAGTCTTCTAAAGATTAACTTTTTATTGATTTAGGAGAAGGGTGCCCAGTTCTTTAACATTAAAGAGGTAAGTTGGAGTCACTAATGGTTATAGAGAAGAACATGGAAAGGGCATATATGAGAAATGTATTGAAATATACTTCACTTTAAAGGAAAATTTCAGCTGAAGTAAGAAAATCAAACACACTCTTGTTTATAAAAAGTAGAGACATCTTTTAATTTCTTCATTCCAGATTCCTTTTGAGGGGAAATAAAGTGAACCTATTGTATTTCCAATATTTCTTTGTTACATAGGTGCACACTTAGTCCAAGGAGGGTCTTATGCTAATGAACTTTCAGGAAAAAGAAAATAGGTTTAATTTATTTGACTGTAAGATAAAACTCTCCTTCTTTAAGTTGTTGGAAAGAAAAATTTTATTACCAAAATCCCCACAAAATATGATAAAAATTATAATATCTTTAAAAGAAATGTTCTGTGTTCCATAATCAGAAAAGATCTGCATTATCTGAATTTTGCAGTATGACCTGGCAAATGAAACTTGTTGCAAAACCAAGCCAACGATGCGATGAAATTTAGGTAGAATGGTCAATAATTAAGAACAGTCAATTTTTAGTAGGATTTGAGCATAACAAGCTTATATCTAGAAATATTTAGGCATCCTTAGCAAAGACTTTTTACAGTGAAAGGAAAAGCCATTGTTGTCTCCAAAATAAAAAAAGAACTGCCGTAATGTTTTGGAAATATACAGTTTCTCCATGAATTTTCTAAAAAAAATCTTCTTGTATCCATGTATGACTAATTCAACTGCTTTTTCAAACTCAGGCTATTTTATTTACACCTATTTTACAGGAATATGCTAAAAATTGAATCAAAGAAAGAGAAGCTTTTACCCACTTGTTTTGCTCATTGTTTTTCTTGACCACATCAGTGCTTATATTGTACTGTAATGTGGAATAATGCTTCCTGACTAGACTGCAGAACCAGCCGAGGGTGAAAACAGAGGTTTTGTAGTTACAAACTTCAAGAAAATATGACTAAAGGAACCAACATATTTCCTCAATTCTTGATTTATTGAAGATACACAGGTTTCTCCTACTAAGACAAACATTTTTTTTTTAGTTTTTATGTTACTATTACATCTTACAAGGGAAAAGTTCTCTGTTATTCTTTAACACCTAGATTTAAGAGGAAAAATCCTTAGGAAAAGTTACTGATTTTTTTACTAAGCATTTTTAGTTTTATTTTATATTTCTTATTTAGCTTTGAAGGACAACAGAAGGGAGATCAGTCACCCTTTTCCTAGACAGAGAAAGTCACTTTTGAAACTCCAACACTAGGAAAAATTGCTTTAATACAGATATTCTATTTGGGTAAAACAGTTTGGAGAGCTGAAAGCAGCTGCTGCCTGTACAGCTACCCTGTAAGGAAGAGGAAACATGTAACAACTACATGTAAAGCAGTTTTTCACTTGTCCAAAGGCATTGCAAGTTACGCTTGAAAAGATAATATTCAATAGCTCAATACAAAATCTATTTAAGCATTTTACTCCAAGACCCTGTAGTCAATGCAGAGAGTTTGTCAAATTAAACAGGGAAGGTCAGAACACAATTTCCTTATCATAAAGTATGTACTATTCATTTAAATACCCTGTGATGCAACACACCTGAAACAGCATTAATTCCATTTATTTGATCTGTTTACTAGAAGAGAAGCCTAAGCAACTATTACAAAGGTGTCAGCACTGGAGGTACATTAAGATGAAATTAATCCTTTTTTTAATGCAATATGGTAGATGATTGCTGGGATTTGTACCTAAAATGCAAATATAATAATAATAACAGGGTGAAAAAAACCTTATAAAGAACAATATTAATGATGAATATTGGACAGGGTAAATATTGAATCAGGTTATCCAACCATTTTGCTAGTACAAAAGGACTCTTTGATGTCTACTTTTGTAACATCACTTAATATATTAGCTGAGGATTTAATAATCTCCTTCCTATGACTACTGATGGATGGTAGAATGAGTGAAAATGACAGACTCTGGCTCCAATCTGTAACAAACTGAATGTTATGAATACCTGTGGATATTATACACGTAGAATTTCATCATCTGCACTTTAGTTCTTCCTTTATCTCTGCATTTTCTGCGTTTAATTTCTGGGGCTGTTGTGGGTTGAGTTTTGTTTGTTTGCCTTTCTTTTTTGTTTGTTCTGCCCTTAAACAGTTACATAAGAATAGACATTGAAACAGATACCATTTAAACAAGAATTAGTTCATTGAAATCTTACCCGAGAGTGACTGATGATTTTATTTGTGGTTTTTTTGTGGGTTTTGGGTTTTTTTTTCCACTTTGAAATGTATTAATCAACAGCATACTTCATAAAAATGCTACACTTCTAAGTGGGCTTCCACATCTGCAAGGGAATAAAATCAAGAAGGGAATCTACAGACAAATACATCAATACAGATTTTTTTTCCTTTCAATCTTATTTGGGCTTCCTCTCCACCCCTTGTTCCCAGGCCCACCCTCACTCCTCCGAGCTTCTCCCTCCGAGGGCGCAGGGCTGGGTCTGGGGCTGGGTCTGGGGCTGCTCCTCCCGTCTCCTTTCTCCAGGTCGAGCCCTTTCCCGGGATGCAGCCCCTCAGGGGCAACTGCTCCCACCGGGGCTCTCCACGGCCGCAGCTCCTGCAGAGAATATCCCCCGGGCTGCAGGGGGGTCGCTGCTCCAGCGGGGTCTCTCTGGGGCCGTCAGGGCGGGGGGAATCCCTTCTCCGAGCCCGCAGCCCCTCCTGCCCTCCTCCTGCTCCTGCAGCCCTCAGGGACCATCTGCTGCTGCTCCCTCCACCACCTCTCCCACTGCCTCTTTTGACCTTTTCTGGAACCTGTTTTCCCCTGGCACCCCAAGCTTGGCTGAGGGGCTCGGCTGTGCCCTGGGATCTCAGAGAGGCCACCCGGCAGCCCCCGCTGCCATCCCCTGGGCGTGAGACGAAATCCCACCGTCCTGAGCACAAATAGCACCAGTTACTCGTTTCCTGCACCGGTGCCATTCCTGGGTTCTGTGTGTCCTACACTGTTCCTGGCTGTGCAGCTGGACAAGGGCTCTCGGACATGGCCAATGCCTGCAGGACAGAGAGAGGTTCTCAAAAAAATACAAAACCCAAACCCCAACTCTGTGTCCTCTGTTAGCTGAGGGGCAGGAGGTTCTGGACCCAGAGGGAATTAAGGTGTCTGACTTAAGCTGCATGCAAAGTAAACTTTCATAATGCATTTAATGGCAGCTTAATAATTTCATTGACTTAAATAAAAAAAAATAATTACTTAATGAGAAGGAGATGATGATAAAGGTAGTCTGCTGGTTTCAGTGGGTTTGAATGTGTTTTTTATATGCTATTCTTTTGTATGAGTAAAGAAGTGCCAGCTTCTAGGAACATTTTGTGCTTCCATCTTTATTCCCACGTGGATTTTAAACGTCAAATGTGGATTAAAATAGCATCTTTCACAAAAAATAAACTTCTGTCAATTGCATGTGACTGCAAGCATAGGTTTAGGACATATATTCCTGTGACTATGTAACACTAAACATTCCGTGGAGTTTAACTATCTTGGCCGGTTTGCTCTAGAAATCCTCTCTGACCATTCCTCTTCTGCAACTGTGCCTTTTCTTGTGTCTTTTCTGAAATCATATGTTTTAGATGGCCAGTCCAACACTCCACAGCAGCCTGGAATCAAACTGCAGCCTCAGGAGTGCTACATAAATATGAAACATTTTGTGGTTTTATTTCCTACGTAAATCCGAGCTGTTTGGACACAATAATCCTGAGACTATGAGACAGCATGAGGTTTCTTCTAGGGCTGCCCTCGGACACCTGCCATCTGACCAGTGGTCTGGTCTCTGATCTCAAAAGAAACTGCAAAACTATCTTTTTTAGTTCAATAATGAGCCTGTTTAACCACCATGGCCCATTTCTGCATTTCATATTTCCCAGCAACTGTTGCATTTAGATTTCTTAGCTGTAATTCCTTTCTAACATTCTCTCTCTTGCTTTGAGACTGTTGTTTTCATTAATTTCTGTTTATTTCATTAATCTTACAGAAATTTCTTTTTGTTCTTTATGTCTGTAGCATCTTTTAGTTTGGAAAAAACCTTCAAAAGGCAATTTAATGTCTTTTTGCTGTTCATCAGATCCAATAAACTTAGTTTTATCCAAACTAATACTGCCTAATGTGACTAATATATGCTGTGACACTTTGAGGACTTACGTTAATTGCTAGTGCTTGCTATAAGAATCACATTCTACACATACTTGCACCCAGTTTGTGAAGATGTTCTTGATCCCACTTGAAATGTTCATCTTCTACTACACTGCTTCGGATCCCTTCAAATTATCTGTGACCATGATATGTGCTGTATTAGCAAAGAGGCAATAAGCGCTTTCAGTTGATATTCAGTTTTTCGTCATATGGACTGACTTGAAATAGGTTGGAATCTTTATTTCCAAACAGTTTACTGTGTACAGCTGGCTGTAACACTATTCAATTCAAGCAAGATGCAATATAAAAAATGAAATGTCATAAATAAAATATCAGCAGTGGAGAAAACCAGAAAAAAAATTCCATTCACTATCTACACAGCTGTCTTCTATTCAGAGAGCAAAGAGAGAGGCAGAACAGTTAAAGTCAGGTGTATTTTGAAATAAATGTGTCTCCTCTTCTTAGTGCAAATGCCACTATATATTAGCTGAAAAATATTTGTAGTCTCTGTTTTATTTTATTTCATCTACCTGTGATCCTAAGAGAACTCTAAGTTAGCTAGTTGTTTCATTAGTGTAAATCACAGCCTGAATTTATAAATGCAAATATTTTCAGTTTCTGCATAAATACTTCATATTTCAGGCAACAGATGCATTCAAGATCACAATCTACTCAGGGTTATTCAGTAAACAGGAAAATATCACGTTTATCCCGAGACTTTTCTTTGTCACATTATTTCTTGATTTTTATTCAGAATGACACTTGAACTGTTCTTACAGCTGCATTAAGAGGTAAGTATTCTCACCAGAAACCTTCTCAGACCTTCTTCATATACACAAAGCCACCAGCTGTGCTTGAAATGGAATGTCACCATTTTACTTTGGAGAGCTTCCACATTCATCAGGGGTCTTCATGCTTTATCATTCCCATATTCTCACCAGAGAAACACGACAGGCAGTTATAGAGAGCACCTCTTCAAGTAGTATTGCTGTCACAAGCCGTAATACAAGTTTGAACATGTTTCTTCAGCAGGTCAGTGTCTATTCTAAGGGATTAGAAGGTAAATGCATCCTCAGCGAGATACACATGTATATGGGTATTAACTCGCGTTCTTGTTTGGAGGAAAATTACATATTTGAATTTCCAAGACTTCTACCATGCATGGTAAGAGTCTGTAGTAATTTCCAGTGCCTGAGCTACTCTAAATCATTTGCAGCTTTCTGTCATGTAGGGAAGCCAGAGCGGTCTCATTTTTTCTTTCGCTGTTTATGTTCACCCTCTCAGAAATAAAAGCCATGACATTCTTGCTTGTTTCTTTAAAAAAAAAATCCCCCAAAATGAACTAACAAACAAAATCCCCCTGAACAAACTGAAACAACCTTACCTGATGTGACAACAACCACTTTGCCAAGTCTGACTTAAAACACCTTTTAACCAAAGGCTTCTTTATCACCCTGTAAGCACAATTCCACAAATCATACCATTTCCCAGATGACATGTCTGGAGAAAATGAGACAGGTGTCTGGAACCATTTCTTCCTAGCAAGCACAGAAAACAACATTAACATTCTATTTAGTGCACACATTATTCCATGTAATCAAAAAGATGATTTAAATGTTGGCTCTGAAAAGCAAAAGGCTGGATAGAAAAATAGATTTATATTGAGAAGCCTGATATTTTGGCCATTATTTGTGAGCAGACTTTAAACTACTTTGCAACTCTTAGAAAAAATATTGGATTTTTCCCATTCATTCTCCCAAAGGATCCCTAGCTAAGTGACAGTAAAATAATTTCTTTTCATGCATTTCTAACCAGTGCATTTATCATCATCTCTCCCTAAGGGTCCTACTAAAAGTGGCTTTCTGATGATGGAATTCAGTCTTATGGAAGTACAAGTTCAATTCCGTCCTTTGCAACATTGCAGCAAAATAAGATTAATGTTGCTGAAGTCAATGCTGATATTCTATAACCAACTTGTGCAAATAGAATATTGTTGCACATTAGTACATCTGACATATATCTATACCATGTGCCCATATACATGTATGCCTGTATTATACCTGCTTATACATTGCTGTATTACATTAGAGAGAAAGGCAAACTAGCAAAAAATGCAGACAACAAAAGGGCTAAAGGTGTGAGTTGTGAAGGACCATGTTTCAGAGACGAATTTTCATAGCTTCAGGAGAGCTGGGAGAGCAGCCTCTGGCTGAAAGCGTAACTCCTGCCCAGCAACAAGAATTCAGCTCATGATGATTTCCATCCCAAATCCCAAAGGGTTGTAGGTAAGCAAATAAAACAAATATTGGTAAATGTTACTAAAGAGAAAGGGTTCACAGCATATTTTTTCTGGTTCCTACTCAGATTTTATGCTCAGGACTTGTGATTTTCAGTCTGAAAATCCATCTGATGGTAAAGGTTGGCATCAAAGGGCTTGAGTAAAAATGACTAAGGAAAATAGGCCTATTTTCAGTCAAATTTAATCAGCTGACAGGGTCCTATTTCTTTAATGAATCAAATGTGTTAAGTCCAGAAGCTTTGAGGAAAAAAAAAGTACTTTTTTTACAATACATGTGGACTTTGCATCTAGTTCCAAATATTTTGGTATCTCCCTATTCTGACAATAAAAATGGTGAGGAAAAATAGGACATCATGTAACCTGAGTGTCATTTTCTAAACCAGCCATAATACACTGATATATACTTGTCAGCTGTGCCAATGGGAAAGTACAAGAGAGGATAAGCTTTATTTCTAACCTTGCCATATATCCGCAACAGTTAGGTCTTATAACTTCCCAATACATTGAAACTGAAATTCTGAATAAGCCAAAGAAATGCTTTTTCAGCCATTTTTCTTGAACTATAAACTTTGAGAGGTTTGAACATTTTATTCAAGTACAATGCTGATCTTGCCCTCTAGAGTTATTAATAACAGCAGAATGTTCTTTTACTTGGTTTTTCTGTGCAGACTTCTGCCTTCTGCTGAAGGTACTGTTTATATAATGAGTTCAAACTCAGTCAGGATCTTGTGAATAATCTAAGGAACATTTTATTTGGTGTGTTGACATTTCACATTTTCTTTATTACCCTTTGTGAAATCTCTTTATCACAACAGTGAAATCTCTTCTGAATGTTAAAGCGTTCTTTTTTCTTTCAATATTTTTTATGTTGGAGAGGCAATGTTTTCTGGTTTTAGGCAGGCTACTTATTTTTTGATATGCCATGACATGAAATCATTAATTATGTCTATATTTACAGCACTTTGGAATGGGCTCCAAGGCTGTAGTGTAGCTCTGTGTTCATATGTCACAATAATACTAATCTTTCAAATAGATCTAGATGACTGCCAACAGACATTTGTCTAACAACTCGTTTTTTAAAACCTCTTAGTGAAGCATATTCCACAAATTCCATCCCTGTGTTTGTTGTATCTTAGAGTCAGAAATTTTTTCTAATGTGTATTGTGTCTCTTGATAAAAAAGTGATCCAGATAGAAGGATTACAAGAAGGCTGAAGAGGGACTTTTCACGAGGGCATGTAGTGATAGGACAAGGGGGAATGGCTTTGAACTGAAAGAGCATCTGTTTAGATTAGATATTGGGAAAAAATTCTTTATTGTGAGGGTGGTGAGGCACTGGAACATGTTGCCCAAAGAAATTGTGGATACCCCATCCCTGGAAGTGTTCAAGGCCAGGTTGGATGGGGCTTTGAGCAACCAGGTCTGGTGGAAGTTGTCCCAACTCATGGAACATGACGATTTTTAAGGTCCTTCCAACCTAAACCATTCTGTCATTCCATGATTCTATATAGAAACTATTTATTGTTCTCCTCCTCTGAATACAGAGAATAATTTATCATTGTCCTCCTTATACTAGAGGATAGTAGATATTTCTGCTTCTTCAAGCCCTGGATTACCTGTTAACCTTTTCATTAAAATGTCATGTGGATGAAAAGCAGAAAGAAAGCAAGGACAGCTTGAATTGCTAAAACTTGGAGAAGGGTTTCCAGATAACGTGTTGATATGAAAAGTATATACGTAGTAGTGTACGTACATGTAGATATGAAAAATTCAAAGGTAAATAAAGGAAAGTGGTGCTCTGATTGACAGTGTAGAAACTAAGGAAAAATGGAGGCTTTCACCTTATTCACAGTCACTCATCCAAGCTAAAGTTTGTGTCAGATTTTCAAATCTTTACCCATCTGATAAGCCACATTTCTTATGTTCTGGTTAAGGTTTTATGTATTTGGAACTATAGAGTAGGAATCTAGTGGGTCATAACTGCTGAAAATATCTGAGTAATTAAGAAAGGAAGAGAATATTGTAGCTTTCACAGAGGGAATTTTGTACCGGACATCAAACTGAAATTCAGTTGGATCAAACTCTTTGAGAGAAACTGGTGAAGTTCTCCAGAAAACGGGGCTTGGTCAGATTAAAACTGCCAAATTTTCACTCCCTTGGAGCCTTCTGGAAAGAGAAGTCTGTCCCTCCAACCCTTGGAATGCACTAGGATGTTCTGTGTTTTTCTAATAAAGAAGGAATAATGATTGAAGAAGGAAAAGATTAGGAGAGTCAGTGAAATTACAGGTTTTGCAACCCTAAGACTATAAAGAAAGAACAATAAAAAGAGATAAAGCAGTAGAGTGCAAGAGAGCAGACTTCAATCCAGTCAGAGAATTGACAAATAAGGGTCTATGGAAGGTCAATGCACACAAAAAGTTTTAAAGACAACTGTCAGCTCCTTAAAAGAACAATATTAAAAGGATAACCAGAGCTGGGCAATGTGCTTGGGGAAGTTGCACAGAACTCAAAGAAGAGCTAGAGGAATGATCAGAGGTCTGAAAAAAGCCTGTAAGAGAAGTGAGAAAAATGGAGTTTAACCTAAAGATAAAAGGACTAAGGGAAAATACAATGATTTAAAAAAATAGAGAGCTGGAATAAATGTCTTGGGAAAACAGTGGTATCCTTATCAATTCAATCTTTAAGAAAGAAAAGGATAAATACAGTCCAAATTAGGCAAAGCAAGGAGGGTTGATTCAGCTCTGCATCTATTTCACTTTTCCCTTTCCTTGATGAACAGGCCCGGATCTCTTAGCCTTCCCTTAAAAAACATACCTCTTTTTCCTTTTCTGCACTGAGGTTTCCCACTGGTGCACTTGGCGTCTCATAAATATTGAGTCAAGGAGAATATTTACGCCTTTTATCACGTGAAACACAGCTGTTAATGCCACACCAACATACACTCCCTTTGTGCATCGGTGCCACTTTATTGGCTCACATCAGATTTGCAATGTAAGGTGTTGTGCACACTTAAACTTTGTTACACTGGGAGGTCATTCTAATATTTTATCACTATGTGCTTGATTCCAGCATTTATTAATTGAAATCCCACGCAGAGAAATAAACAAAATATCTCCCAGTAAAACACTCTGCAAGTGTTTTTCACCCATCTCTTCAGCAAATATACTGATTTTACCTAGAACATTTTCCCCCGTTGTTTTATAGGAATATAGAGAGAGACAATGTCAAACCCTTAAAAATTCATAAGTTATCTGCAATGCAAATTATATAGACTATCTGCACCTCCTTCGCCTTCCTCCCACAACAACAAATTAGAATGGTTTGATTTGATTTATTTTGAAAACTAAATGCTGGCTGGTTCTTGCTACATTATTATTATTATAGCTTATGTAATAATGATGTGTTAAAGTCTCATTCCAACAGCCTGAGTGAGGCTGAGCCACCTGAACTTCTCTGTGAGATCCTTTTCCCTTTTTAGAGATGATCAGATGTTAGTCTCTCCTCAGTTCTCACTACCACCCATCCCTCATGTGGTACCAAAGATACCAACAAATGATGGGGTGACTACCCAACTACTCCTATAAGTACCACAGAGTGAAATTCAGATGAACTGATGAGCTGTTTATTCCTTAAATATTCCTTAATGCTTTTTCTCTGTTCCTTCACTCTGTTGAGCCTCTGACTTTTGGCCATGTGTCACTTTTGTAATGAGTCTACACCACTGTAGCCTACTGTGTGTCACTAGTTTTTTGTCAGGATTTTCTTTCCCATCTGGCAATGAACTTCTGTTTTCCTTGTGGTTTGATTTTTTCTTTTTTTTTTGTTGGTTTGGGTTTTTTTTTGCTTTGGTCGTTGTTTTGGTTTTTGGGTTTTTTTTTCCTCTTGCCTAAAAAGTATTTATACAGATTTTACTTTCCTTCACAAGAATAACTTATTTTATTTATTTTTCTGCTGTTTTTTGTTTTTTTTTTTTATTCTCACAATACGCTATCTATTTATGTTCATCCTTAGTCATCTGCACAACTTTTGAATACTGTTGGTTTCAAGCCTTTTAAGACCTCTTCATTCAACCATAGCCATCTCTCACTATGCTTTGCTTTCTACCTGTCCTTTGCATTAGGGGAGTTTACTTCTCAATACGTGATATAATCTCTGACAGATCACCTGCCCCCTTGGAGCTGGATTATCTTCCCCAGATATCCTACCCATCTCTGGGCATACCAAGCAAACAAGTTCCTTCCTAGTCTTACTCTACAGACCCTTTTCACCCACTCCTTAGAGTAGTGATTGTTATTCTTCACAGTAATTTTCTCACAAATTACCACTTATCTTTGGATCCTCAGTCAGTTCCTCCTAATTATCTGAGAAGAAGTTGATTTCTCTGGCTCCTAAGGGAAAAAAAAGAAAAGAAAAAAACACCCAAAGTGGTGCATTTAAAACTTGATTATATTGCTGTAAAATTTTCCTAAAGAAAGCTGAAGTTCTCCATCACCATGAGATATGGTCTTTTTGACACCACTGTTTATTGTTCAAAAACCTCTTAATTAAGATGACTAGAATATACCATCTCACACATTGTACCAAAAGGGCTTTTATTCTCCCATGGGTCTTGCTTTTTATACCTGCTGTACAGATCTGACTCTGTATACTATTACTTGCAAGAATACACTATTTGTTTTCTCAACGATATTCAGGTTCATGGTGTTTTTTTGTGTAACAGTTCTCTCTGTTAGCCTGAAAGAGTTTTGGTTGGCTCACAGTGTTTGCCAGACCCCGGGTAGCTGATGAGATAGTAGGGCTCTGTTTGACTTTGGGAGGAGACAGTGGCTAGGGTACCCCTGGGAAAGGAGAAGTCTAAGGTCTTACATCTATCGAGAAGAACTTGTGGATATTTTGCATTAAAGAGCTGTTGAAAATAAAATAATAAAAAAAAGCAACAAACCAGTGCTAGCTATCTTCACAGTAGTATGGGGGCTTGGGGTTTATAATATGGGTTAGCATCCTCTACCATCTTGACAGTTTGGGGCTTGTTTTAACTACTCTCTTATCCTGAGAAAACCTGAGTCATTCCTGGAATTGCAAAGGAACCTGATGTTCTCAAGTGCTGCCATGAATCCCACCAGCTACCTTAGAACAAATTTGTAGTCCCTAACCATGAGACATCTGCATTTTTCATTGGAGCTACTCCAGCATTCACATTGCAGTTTTGTCAAAGCTCTTACTTGCTTGAGATATTGTTTAGAGCTTGTGTCAGTGCATGCAAGAGAAAGGAAGGGGGGAAAATGATAGAGATGTTTTCCTTTTTTTAGTGATGTTGTTGCTGATCTCTCAGGGTCTTCCACTTGCATCAGATGCCACATATTCATCTGGGATGAAGTAGTTCTCTTAATTTCAGACCTAACATCTGCTCTTGCTTGACTGAAGTACTCTCAGTGACTAGACAACAGCTTTGTTGCTGTGTGAGACAGAAGATGAGATAAGGTTGTCCTTTACTTACACTACAGGGAAGCTTTTTCACCTTGCTTCTTGCAACTATTATAGTTGTAACATTTTGGACTCTTCTGTGTTAAAATGCAAAACCTTTTCCTTTTCCAGCCAAATACTATGGAAGTGACACCCATATTATTCACATGTTATCAACAGTCACATTATTCTAGATATTAACCCAGAAGATTAAAAAAAACACAGAATGCTTGTTTAAAGATCAAACCAGGAAGCATTTTTAGAGTCCCTCCAAGGTCATGCTTTGAATTTTAAGTCCTACAGTAAGAAAATGGATCAGACATAAGACTTTTTAGTCCAAAAATCTTGTGACTAGAAGGGAACACAATTCAAAAGAATGAAGGCAAAGCATTTCTGAATAGTTATGTGTCAGGTATGGTAAGGAAATGCAGTAAATTTGGTAGTATTTATGTTGCTTCATATGATAATAAATCTGGTTGGAGGTTTCTTATTTTCTGGCAGGAACAGTAATAGTTGCAAGTAATTCAGGTTTATAGTACAGCAACGTGTTTTAGAGAAATAGGAGAGACTGTAAAGTGCCATGTGTGAAGGTTGGTGCGTGTGGATTAGGAAGCAAGAATTGGACAGTTTTGGCCTCATAATGAGATTCCAAGACATCCCTTTAAGCAAATGTTCCCCTGCTCCTCCCTTTAGATGGCATGTGTAGCTGCACAACATCAGAAAGGTCTTGGAATTGTCAGTTTTATACAATGCTTTTCATTCACCTCCCGGACTCTGGCACCCCCAACTTTCAGCAAGGTCTTGCAAAGGAAGGGATTTAGAGACAAAAAGATATAAAGTGGAGAGTTAATGGCAAAGACCATATTGAAATGGATGAAAACTGTTGTTTCAACATTGAAAAAAAAATTTAATAATTTTTTTCAGTGAAGAAACTGGTGAGAAGGAACACAGCACATTGCTCACAATCTTGGTTACAGCTTTAGTTCTGTGAAAGAATGGAGAGAGCAGAAGACTGTGGAGCAAATAGCAAGTTGTTCAAACTCAAGTTGCAGGCAATGGGAAAAAAAGGAGGATCTGTGACTTGGCCAGATGACTCTTCTAAGAGGCTATTGAGTGGAGCCAGCAGTGCTGCTTAAACTTCTTCACAGAGTAGAAGCAGTGTCCTTGCAGAATGCTGTCCCACTCACCATAGCTACCTCTGGTTGGATCAGAAAGCAGCAGTACCAGTGTTTGTAGACAGAATCAGAGAATCATGGAATGGTTTGGGTTGGAAGACACCTTAAAACTCATCTAGTTTCAACCCCCCCTGCCATGGTCAGGGACACTTTAAAAGGTTTCTTAAAGCCCCATCCAACCTGGCTTTGAACACCAGGGTGTTCAAGACTGGGGATGGGGCATCCACAACTTCTTTGGGCAACCTGTTCCAACAATTCACAGTAAAGAATTTCTTTCTCATATCTGATCTTAATCTACCCTCCCTCATGTTAAATCATTCTCCCTTGTCCTATCTCTGCATTCCCTTTTAAAAATCCCTCTCCAGCTTTCTTGTAAGCTCCCTTTAGGTGCTGGCTCTTTTCTATAAGGTCTCTCTGAAGCCTTCTCTTCTCCAGGCTGAACAGCTGAGCTGTGGTTTCTTGGCATGTGTATATACAGCTTGTGACTGACTCAGAAGCAGTAAGAGTTACCTCCTCCAACACTCACAGTGAGTATCCGAGCTCTGAGCTGACTCCCAGCATTCAGTCCTGGCTGATGGCACTCCCTGCAAGGCCAGACAACACCTGGGCTGCTTCTCCCTTTCTCCATATCACCTCTCTGCTTCCTTGGGCTCCACAGGCTTGCAGTCTCCCACTCCTGGGCAGGCACACAGCATTAGCTCACAGTGCTGGGTGATGCCTGCCCTGTTGGCTGGGAGGCAGATGGAGCTGCTCTCCATTTGCCCCACCTCTGTCCAAAATAAGCACTTCTAAAAGCATGTGGCTATTTTAGCCCCTAACTGGAGTTTCAGTTTAACATATCTTGAACAAACCTGATCCTCAAGGGTCTGTTTTTCTTTAAAAGTGAAAGGCAACTTGACTTTTTCCCAAACTACTTTTCCTGAAGGAGGCATCCAAAGCAATTTACAACAATTGTTGGGAACATTTACTGTGGGCTTGTGAATTCTTAAGCAAATTTTACCTTCCCAGTTATGGAGGTACTATCTTGTCCTTCTCTCTGTCACCATGTTAGTGTTGTTTAGCTGAATTATATTCAGTACAAACATGAATGACAGCCTTTAGCTATGTGAAAACAAACTGTCATGCAGAAATAAAGTTCTCATTGCTCTGAGCCAGATTTTGAAACTACTTACAGAGTGTATTTTCTGATTCACTCAAGTGGCTGTACAGTTATATCTTTGGTGAGACTTAATTGTCATAAACATCTCCAAGAATAGTAAATTATTCATTATCAAGACCTATTCATTAACCACTGACATATTATCAGCTCCTCTCTCTGCTCCGATGAGAGAAAAATAGGAGTTTATTACACCAGGAATGAGAAAAGAATAGTTGTTTGGCACCTAAATTCCACTTAATTCTATAAATACTAACCATCATTCATAAGCTATTATTAGAAACCTTAGCTTGAGATTCAGGGCTATATGTTCAGCTCCGGTGATTTACAGTTTCCCTCCCAGTTTTAGCCATGATAGCAGCTGTTAATGTTACCTAAATGAACAATATAAAAACAAAACAAAACAAATCAAATCAGAAAAAACTTGACTGTTCTCTCTCTATGAACTATTGTAAATCAGGAATGATCTGCTGAAAGCACGAGGATTGCCATCATCTGAATTAGTCCACATGTATACCACCTTCCTGAAAATGAGCAATGAAGGTGGAAGCTTGCAACATTCAGCAGCACAGAACATGATATTCATGAGTAAGAGGTTGATTTGTCAGGTGAATTAAAGAAACTGAGAGAAATAAAAAGATCTACTAACAGAAAACCTAATTCCTTCAAAATTAAATAATCTTGCTTTTCCTCTTTTGAACAAAAATGGAAAACCCAAGCAATCAGTTGTGGACGAACTTAAAAGATGTTTTAATTTCTGTTTGTTTTTTTTTTAATACTTTAAAAGATAAAGCCAAGCTGCATTTTAAAAATGTTTCAAAATGAAAAGTCAAACTGCTTCCAGCAAGATATGTAGAAATAAATTGTGTTTTTTTTTTAAAAGAGATACTTTTTTCTTGTAAGAATTTCCTGCCCAATTTGAATAGAATTCCTATTTATTCTCTGTGATTCTAAAACTGCCCTTTTCAGCAAATATGCTATTCTTGACAAAAAAAATCCAGCAACCTCCATTCCTATTCCCCTGCTTCATATTTCTGTCAAAATTAATGATCATATCCTACATTTTGGTGACCCCTCTAGATTGTGGGCCTTTTCTAATGAGCTGATCTGATTTAAACCAGGATGATAATCAACAGCTTGGGGCAGAACATCATCAGAAATCCCTTGGGAGTTTGCAAATTGTCAGGCAGATGAAGAAGGCTGCTTGTAGGTTGTGTTTATGACTCCTATATTATTTTTAGGAACTGTCACTGACAAACCCTCAAAGTCATTAGGTCTCTTCCATGTTTATCTTTACTCAGAAATGTAAGTGATTACTGCTTTACAAATGTGTATCTGTTATACCATCTCATACTAAAACATCACTTGTGCATTTTCAATACTCATCTCATTATTCTCTCTTTCAGCAAGAGGTGGATTTCCCCTGAAGGAAATATCCACTGTGTGGGAAAAAGAAAAAAAAAGCAATTTTTTGTAGATTATGGGCCGATATAATAAAATAAAAATTGCATAAACCAGCCAAATGTTTGGAAGCGCTGATAAACTTTAGAGTGTCTAAGAATGGAGAGAAAGAATAACTGTCTGAGTGTTATTCTACATATTATGTTTCTTTGAATAATCTTTCCATATTATTATCAATTAAATAAAACAAACAAAAACCACCAGTAAACAAAACAAATCCCCTAAAATAACAAAGTAAGGACCTTGGATCCAGATTGGTCCAGAACTTTAAGCTGCATTCACTTCATTTGATGATTTGAATGTGAATGCAACTCCTGAATAGCTTTGCTGAGCAAGGCTTCTTCATTAAAGTTCAAAAGATTATGAGCTTTTACGGGATGTGCATTCAGATAAAAACAAAAGGTGGAAAACAGGAACACAACTTGATTTTCGAAGTGAGAACTGGTGAGGTACTTCTGATCTCATATGATGGATTAAGGCAAAGACCTCTGAGAATCTGATCCTCACTGTAAACTTCTCTTTAAAAATCAGCTGTATCTTCCTGCCATACTTACAGCATTAAAAAGTAATAACAAAATTAAAAATCATTCTCCTAAATAAAAGTCATTGGAAAGTCATTTGACACATGCAGTTTCGATCTCATGGTTAACAGAGCTGCTAATAGCAATTTGAGTAGATTCTGGAAAACACACGTAAAGTAATTGAAAGCACAGAGCCTAATTAGTCCCCTCACAAGGATATCCAAGCAAGAACACCTACTGACAGTGTTTTATCTTTGAATCAGATCTCAAATAGCTGCTTATATCAGCCAAAAGAAGAAAACAATTTCAGACTAAGAAATGGAAGTTTAGTATTCTCCTCTCAGTGACAAGAAAGTACTACAGTAACCAGACTCAGTTGATGTTCTCTGTGTGCATAGAAAAAGAGATTTGAAGCATCCAATCTGTGCTAATCGAGAAATGACATTCAGCTACCTATAAGACTTAAAGTTTCATCCTGACTTATTGCAAATATGCAGAGGTAAGTCAATGAATATGCACTGAGGATGGACATCACTGTGACTGGACTGTGTCTAAACTATATTGCTGACCCTCTGGAATTTCTGAGGTCATGTATTTTTGTTTGATTGTTTGTTTGTTTGTCTTTGTTTGTTTTCTGGAATTTCTGAGGTCATGTATTTTTGTTTGATTGTTTGTTTGTTTTTGTTTGTTTGGTTTGGTTTTTTGTTTTTGTTCGTTTGGTTTGGGTTTTTGTTTTTGTTCTTGTTTGGTTTTGGTATTTGTTTGGTTTTGATTTTGGTTTTGTTTTTTTTTGGTTTTGTTTTGTTGTTTCTTTTTTCTTTTTAAAATACGTATTTGTGTTTGTTTGTTTGTTTCATTTTAGGGTTGGTTTTGATTTTGTTTTGTTTTCTTGGAAGGTTAGTGGTTTTTTTTCTTACTTCATTTTTATTAGTTTGCTGGGTATAGCTCTTTGAAAACAGATGGCTACAGTAAGGACTGATATCCTCCTGGATAGTATTTTAAAGTGTTTGACAATTCTCAAAATAGACTGGCAGTAATTCGGTTCCAAAAGATAATACCTTGAAATTCAGTTTAGTCAAGGAGACTTCAAAATACATGTTCATTAGGACTGTGGCAAGAGTACAGCTTTCTACATGAAGGAAACACAAAAGTTAATGAAAGCTCTCAGATGTTGGTGAAACATTCAAATCCTTATAGGAGCATCAAATTTTGAATATTACTGGCAGCCCAGCTTTGTACTTCTGAAGATTAAACAATGACTACAGTAAAATTTTCCTCATTTTGTAGGCTGACAGAGCTCTGCAAATAATTTCTGCTGATTAAGTCTATTTTCTCTAACACTTGTACCAGAAATCCTTTTTGTACTTAAGAGGTTCTCAAAATGTTATTTCTAGTTTGAAATTGAGATTAAAAATGTCACTCAGCAGCAGCAACAACAGAAGCTATTGCCTCCTCTGGATGGTACAGATTATTGCTAATGGAATACAGCACACAAGCTTTCACAGTACCATCAGTGCTTTATACGTGATGGAAATGAAAAACAACACTACCATGGTTCAGTAGTTATTCTTTTGGAAAGACATGTTTGCTTATGAAGCAGAAAATTACCAAGTAGAAATACCAGTAACAGTGTGTATAAGACTTTTAAAGTTTTATTCCATACATTTTCCCAGATTTATCAGACTCAAAAGTATCCTCTTGCACAGGAGAGAAACATAATTTTCTTCACTACTGAAATTACTACTGTTTGCTGAACAGCAGGGGAGCAGGTGTGGTCATTGGTCACTCAACTTGCAACTTGACAACTGAACAACACTAATGCCACTTTCTGGCCCTTCCATCAAGAAAAACAGGGCAGTTAATGATCTTTTTGTCTATAGTTTTCCCAGTGATAACAGTGATTAGAAAGAAAGGGATGTTTCTAAGATTGATTGGCCATGATTCTTTTGCCACTACAATGTAATAGATAAAACATATGTACAGAAAGCCTGAAACTAAAGCTCTGCAGGACTGTCTTTTCTCATCAAATCCATGGCATGGAAAAAGGGGAGAGATAAAGGAGACAGATTAAGAACCACATTACTCAAAAGGTTTATTTCAATACTCACCTCAGACTATACTTCAAAAAATTTTAAAAGTCACCATCAGACAATGAATATCTTTCCCAATTTTATTGACTTTTGCTAGCTTGTACAACTGCTGAAAAAACCTTTCAAAAGTATGTTTTAGGCATGATTATGATCTCTGATGGTTGAACACACAGGAAGGATCCTCACCTTCATACTTGTGTTTTCAGATGCTGAGGTGCAGCTTTGTTATTCCTCTGTTGCCAACACTTGGTGCTGGAAGCGCAGAAAGCTCCTCACTGAGACCCCAAGGATTAACATCCCGCGTGCAAAGATGATGCGCCTCTGGCGCCAAGGAGGTGCTTTCTCTATAGTGACAATTGACCATTTTGGTCCGTAGTGGGATTCACTATTTCAGTCCTTTGAATCCCTCCCTGTCTAAACACCTGGCGTTACTGTGGATGCTCTAAAGAATCTGAGGCAGGAACTGGGCTGGCAACTATGATGCCAAATGCACAGTGCCTTTCTGGGGATGTGGTAGGAAACCAAATGGGATAATGCAGGGCTTCTAAAATGAAAGTAGTATTTTAGCACCTAAGCCACTCTCTGGTTTTCTACATTTGAACTATTCATCCTGAACTCTGTCCTTTCATTCCCATTTCATCCATTTATAGATATGCATTTAGGTGTGTCAGCTTTAAGGTTCAGGGACTCTGGCATCCCAGAGTTTGTCACTGGGAGTTGCTAATAATCAAGATCTTTGGTTGCTGTGCTAGTCTGCAACTTGCTTTGGTACCTTTAAGTCTCTTTTTCTTCTCGGTAAACACTCACCCCACAGGAGACTGTGGTGAAGATCACTGAGTTCTGCTCAAAATAGTTTAGCTTAATTTCTTAAGTCTTCAGTACAGCTTAGATGCTATTTTTATCCTATCAGAGGTAAACAGCACTATGTCCTCCTGTGTGGAAGTGCCACAAGGATATTTTTCTGTCTCCCTAGTTATATCGGTCATTGTGGTTTCTTTGCTATTTGACTTTGATTTAATATGTAAACTTTACATGTCTCTTATCTTTTAATTCTTCCTTATATTCTGGTTCTAGCTGATTGTGATTAACATCAAAAGAAGAAAAGATGACAGAGAATGTCTAAGCGAGTCTAACAGAGTTTTAAATCTATAGCAAAGTGCTGGTTCCAGTTTCTTTTTAATGAATAAAATAAAATAATAAAATATTATTTTTTCTTCCTGTATATTTAACCTTTAAAATTCCAAATGCTTTGTAAAGGAAAAATAATAATAACTCATAAACAGCCAGAAACAGTCAGTTTTAGATACTTGACATACCCTTGCATCAAATGAGTATTTTGTCTGATTGGTTGTGCTCCCTGAAACCTACTTACACCTCCTTAAAATCAGCATGACTCAGGCTGCAAACAGGGTGGATTAACAATATCGATAGAAGAGAGAGTGTGGAAAAAGTCTTTTTTAGTGTCAACTGAATTGTCGCATACTGTGAACGAAACCACTTTTGCCTTGCAGTGGCAGGAAAAGATCGGACCTTCAAAGATCTCAGAAAGAAACTTTCTGTTGGTGTGCAGAAGGCCCAGAAGAGTTGTGTTTCCATAGTAACCACAAATGTTTTCTGTGGGTTTTAAGCCATTCCTCCTTTGCCTCATGACTCTGTCATATTCACTCGCATAGGCCCGGGTAACAGGATACAACACCCCACATTCTAGAGATAACAGATATGACATTCAGGCAAACTGACATTATTCTTGTCTTGTTCCTAACAAATCTGCAAGCCCCTGATGGTCTTGCAGCCTGGCAATCACAGAGCCTGATCCTTGCAGGATGCTTGGAACAGAGGCAACGGACATCAGCAAAAGAAAGAGCCTGTAAAGGCAGCCACAGAGTTTGGATGAACCACTGAAATGACTGAGGGCTTTTTCCTTCATGGACAGGGAACATGAAAATCAACCCCTTGCACACTAAATAATAAAAATAAAATAAAATCGTTGGCATAGAGGAAAACTTGGAAAATAAAATTTCATATTGCGCATTCAGGAAAGGCAGAATTTGGTCCTTTGGAATATTTTTAATTTATGTGCTTGCTTTAAAAAGCACATAGCCTGTAAAGGTGTTAATTCAATATAACACATTCTGTCTCATGAGATTTATTTAAAAGAAAATGTCATGCTGGATAAATTCAAAATAAGAGTTAATTATAACTTCAAATTTTTTAAATTTGTTAGATCACTATGATTTTATCTTAACTACAGGTCTCTGTAACATATGTTGTTAGATTTCTATATTTTTGAGTGTCACAGGCCATTAGGGCCTATGCATATGCACAGACGTACCCTCTTATCATTGCACAGAGAAAAGATATGCACAGAAAAGCTAAAGAGAGAATCTAACAACAACTCATGAATGCTTTGAATTTCAAAATGAAGAGTATTTGTGCTCTGGGCCAAAAGGAAGGGTGAGATTATGATCATGAAAAAGACCTACTGGGGTATCTCCTTGACTCTCCAGAAACCCAAAAGAAGTTAAGATTTTTTTCCCTGAATAATTTCTACTGTTTAGATAGAAGATGCAAGGGGCTGATGAAGATTGACAGCCAATTGCTCTGACTTTGGGCATTCAATGAGAAATCTCATCATTTGGGAAAAGCCACCTTTCATTCCACACATAGTAAATGGAAAGGAGATGGCAATTCATCCATCCTAAAATGTAAGCCCGGATGTGCCTATTTTAAGCTGAAAATACGTCAGAAGTTTTTGTTACCTTGCTGTGGGTGGCATGGACTTTTTGATAAATCATAGGAGAGAAAGGACTTAGCAACTTAGTCATGGATTTTGTTTTGCTTTAATTTTGTCTCATATATCTAGGATGCAAAAGTAAACTAAAAGTATTCACTCCCTGTCACGGTTAATGGAAAAGAGAGATGAACCCAAATATTCTTCTTGTACAAGAGACTTTATGTTTGGTATTGCAAACCAACTGGAAAAGCAGAAAGATATCCACTTCCCTTATTATTTGCTTGCTCTTATTAGATCCATTAAAGACAGGATAATGATTTTTAATGACAAAGAGAAAAATTTGCACTTGTGGTTTTGGAAGAAAATTTTGTGAAAGAAGAAGGAAGAAAAAATGCAATAAACCAAACACAAAAATACACAAAACACTCTCAAATCCACCACGTCCATCATCAGGAGACGAAGAAGCCTCCTATCTTTTGTCCTGTACATGTCTGATCAAGGTCTCACTTTCCTGCAATGGAAAATGTACACTAGGCTTTTTTTTTCTGTATAAAATGAACCCATGAAGGTGAATAACTTCAGTCCACAGATCTGGGTGAGACCATCGGGGACCCTGAGACCCACCCGAATAGCTACAATTATCACACAATAGCCAGTAACTTTCAAGAGTTCCACAAAAACTATTCCTACCCTCTGCATGCCATAAAGCAGAGATTGTTTCTCCACTCCTATGAAAAATCTGATACCCAAATCCTACTGCACACTGTGCCATAGGGAAAGAACAGGATAACCTCAGGTCACTGCAGATGCACGTCAGCTGTAAATGGCTGTGAATTTCCGAAAGCAGTTCACGGCCTGAGCATGGAGGAAAGCCAGAAACCCAAAGGTCCTTGTGATTCTGGTTACAGGAAAAGTTTTTTCTAACCTCAAGCTGAGAGTTTAACCAGGAACATGTGAGTGAGATATCACTAACAGGACATTGAAAAGGATCTGGCTGTCACTGATGCACCAAACTACTTTGCCTGGGGGACCTTTTCTGGTGGTAGCTAATCCCTGACATTTCAGAAGAAAACCAATTTTCTGTCTCCCAAAAGCAAAGTTAGACAACAAGCAAGAGGATAATATTTCTTTCCACTGCCTACAGGCAACACTAGACCCAGGAAGTATTCAGTGAACTAATTAAATACTGCTAGGAACAGAGCATAACAAACTCACCATGTTTTGTCTTCTTTCATCCCTTTTTTTTTTAGGAAGCCAAACAAATTATCTTATCCTGATATTGCATGGTTTAATTTCAAGCTCCTATCTCATCTTTTTCCTATCTTACAATCTCTCCTTGAACAAATCACACTCCAAGTTTCCATGATTTAATCTCTTCTAGTGAAATAGTTCAGATTTTTAATCTCCATGACTGTCTGGGACCTTCTTACAGAACTTTCCCTGCCTTTAGAGTCCTTCTAATTTTCAGTTTAGAAAGTTTTATTCTGAGAATATAGTTCTTTGACTTTGTATTACTTCCTATCATTAACCTCCAAAATGTAAGCATCTCCCTCTCACTCCTCATTTTCCAGATTGCCCAAACTGTCCTCTCTTAATCAATTTTAAAATAAATTCCTAATTTCCCTAACTATTCATCCCTGTTCAATTTGCTAATCTCTTTTTCATTATAGGTTAGAAAAAGCACAACTTTAAAAAGGACAGATAAGCTTTAGGCAACCTTAACTTACAGAACTAATTGAATCATGGATGAAAGGTGAGACATTTGAGACCAGAATAAATGAAAGAGTTCATGAATACATGCAAATTTAAACTTCAGGATATTATGGTTTATGCTATCTGTAACCCCCTAGAAAAGAAATATTTCACCAAGACTCATCTGAAGAGTTTCTGCTAGGAAACACATTCTAGGAAGACAGTAATATTGATGGATTTTAACAGTAAATTCTAGTGACATCCCACAGGACTATGTGGTTGTGCCAGGTGTCAGTCAGACTTCAGACATCCTCTCGCTTGGCCTCTGTGGATTATGATGTAAGAGATGAAGTTGCTGACATTTATCACTTTTGGTTACTTTTGTCATTAAGCTGCTTCTTCTCTTGCTAGCCTCTTGAAAAGAAGAGGGAATTAGCTATTGCTACAGTAGCTACCCATGTGCATCTTTACATTTTATGCTTTTGAACATGTCCTACATTTTCCAGCCTAACATGTTTACTGTTCTGAGACAGCCTGGCTGAAAAGTGTTGAGCTGATGCTTTGACTCCTTGTTGCAACAGATTGCAAAGATAGCTGCTGTCAGCTTAACAGGGAAATTATTACAATTAAGTATTAATTACATGAGTGGAAAGTTTAGCATTATAAATGCAAATTATCCATTTCAATAGGAACATATGTAGAGAGAGCATCAGGTCTCCTACTAACTCCACATATAAAAAACCCCAGAAGTTTATTTGCCACAGAAATCCATCACCGACGTCCAAAATGCTGTGCAATACAGCGCACCTCTTGATTCTGTGCTGGATGAGGCAAGATATTCAGGAGTACATGCCCAATGTATCTTAAGGCTTTGACAGGACAAAAGAGGAGTTGTCCACCGGCAGTCTTTAGCTATGTGTGTTGAAATTGTCTTCTCCATTTTGTGTACCTATGCAATTCCCTCACAAATTTTAAAAGATAGCTTCCAATAACACCAAGCAAGTATTTAGGGAAGGTTTGTCAAACATTTGTGTTTCACCAAATTAAGTTTCTGCTCCCTATCCCACTCACAGGCCAGTGCAGGCAAAAATAAAGAGAAAAGAGTTCAAAGATGAACAAGTTTTCTATTTAGCTCAAAGCAACAAAAGAAATCCCTAAAACAGTTTTAGTACTTCCTATTTTCAGGATCTCATGCTTCCCTTCTGGCCTCTAACGGCCATGTCGACAAGGACAACGAGGATGGTGCATGGCAGTGAGCAAGGAATTTTAAGGAAAAGTGCCCAACCTTCTACTTTTGCCCTTGTGTTGCTGAGAATAGTGCAGCTGACTAAAGTACTTCTAAAAGTTTCCAATTCACACTCCAATTTCCCTGTCTTTATAATTAAATTGGTGCATATGACAGCAATATGATGTACCTTTGCTGCACAGGAAGATAGTTGGATCCATCTTTGCTGAAGGAACTGAAAGTTTCTCCCGAAAGAAACTATTGTAATAGCAACAGCCTTGCACAGTTGTTTCACACAGTTTTTACCAGATTGTTTCTTCACCCACAGGTTATTATTCTGTTCCACCTGTGCAGAATAGAAAGTGCTGCTCTACCCATTAGTGAAGAAAAGGCCACGGAGTGGGTAACACCTCCCCTTGGAAGGCTGCAGGCTGACAGCAAAGAAAGCTGGTTTCCTATTGTCTCTGAAAATGCCACAAACCCAGAGGGCTACCATTCACCTTGTAAGAAGGAGAATGAATAACTGAAGTAAAAGAAACAAGGGAGATATCTCCAACACAAACTGCCAGGAAATTTTCTATGTATCAAAAATTAGTTGAAATACGAGTGACTGTCCACTTGCTGTGTAGCACCAATAATAGGTAGCATTCCTGGAGCTGCCTTCACAAAGTCATTGCAAGTTACTGAGCAGAACTATTATACAGGCAAGAATTTAATGCTGCAGAAAAGTGTGTCTGTGATTCTCTATATTTTCTATCTAGAGAAAGCTTTTTTTAATGGGAAAAATCTGAACGTTGCAGGTGGCAGTCGGGGGCTGCTTCCTGTTGTCAAGAAATACATTTCTATTACGAAAGCTCTCAGTGAATTTTTTTATTTAAATCAGATGAAGAAAGAAACATGGCATTTGATGATAGGCTAAAACCTATTACTCCAAATAGCTCAGTGGATTTGCCTGGATAAAAATAAAGTTAAACAAAATTACGTTCCATACTTGGCCCTACATTTACCCCCTCACTTTATGATATGCTTTCTGTGCGTTTCATTGAAAAGGTGTTTTTGGTCTACCTAGTCATTGATCTTACTTTAACTGCTTCTTAGCATTATGGTGGATCTCTGCCCAGCAGCTGCTCTAAAACACAACAAATCAACCAGCAGTTTGTTATTTTTGTGCACTGAGACAGGTTATGCTCAATCTGGGATGCAATGGAGGAGTAACCAGTGATAAATGTGTAATGCAAAGCAGGCTGGCATTAGTACCAAGGGAGAAAAACAGAGAACAGACTCCTATCATAATGGACCAAAGCCATAATCCATGGTGCTGCATAATGTTTTGACTATTTCATCTCATCTGAATTCAGGTAATTTTCTTAGATAACAGGGACACAAAGTCTCTTATAATTAGTTAGATGTCTGGACTTAAGTAGCCCCATTCCTCAGTCGTGTGGCTAATGAAGTTAATCACCGCTTTCCATTTCAGCCCAGCTGAGGGTGGCAGCAAAAATTTGAGCCTAAGACCTGATGCTGAGCGCCTCTCATTTAGGCTCCCGGACCAATGTAGTCTTAGAGGAATGACAGGTTTTGTAAATAACATGAAAGACATTGTAGGTATCTGTCCTTTTCACAGTTTACATCTCTGTGACCAATAGTAACTGGTCAAACACAACAGCTGTACTCAGATTACTATGAATATGTGGTTGAATAAATGTGTCTCCTCAAGTGTAATGGAAAGACTACTGAAAGCCAAAAGAGCCTCTCCACTCAGACCAGTAGTTATTTGGATCAAGCACTTCTATTTTACACAGATTCTCAAAAATACCTTTACAAAAAAAAAAAAGACCTTGAAAAATTTGAGCAATTTCTCACATAGGGAGAAGACATTTATGAGGTATGTTACTGTTAATCCATTTTTAAGAAAATTCGGAGATTAATTTTTTCATTAGAATTCAAGTGGAATTTAGATTACCATGTAAAATTTTATTTGCAACATCTGCAGTGGATGCAGCTTTGGGTGTCACCTATGCCCACCTGTGCCTTGTTTGTGAGCCTTACATGGACACAGGTAGGAGACAGGCAGCAAGGGACACAGGGAAGGAGTGAAGTTGTGATCTTGGCTTTTTTTGGTAGCTAAGTCTTGGTTCCTCTGTGCATTGGCAGTACCATGGGCAATCATGATTGCAGTGATCAGTGAGATCCCTGTGCCTGTCAACAGGCAGCATGGGCAGCTGGCCCTGTTCTGCAGGGATGGACATGGATTCAGATCCTTTCAGAAGTGTGGCAGAAATTAGCTTCAGATTTTAAAACAGGAAAAAGACTCTGCAACAGCAAAGACCACATAATAAAATTGCCTCCTAATGTGTTCCTTTCCCATTCATCCCAGGAGAGAAATACTGAAGTCCTTCAGCTATTTTCAGAGAAAAACTACTTTCTGAAGTATGAAGAAAAAAGAAATTAGATGCAAGACTTGTGGTGGTAGCCTAGGCCTGAGGAATATTTGTCTGTTGTTTGTGTTACATTTTGGAGTGAATACTGCCCTTGTCTCACCCTCCTGTTTCCTACCAGTTTGTTGCTGTTGCCTGAATCACAGTCAGAAAATGCTTGTAGGAGTAAGTTTTACCCTCAGAGAAGAATGTGTGGCGAAATTCCTTTATGTTTCTAAAGGACTTTGAAGTCCCCAAAATGAAAGTTCCAGTGAAGCACAACATTGCCTCCTCCTTCAGGCAAGGTAAAAATTGGGGTCATCTGCAACTGAGGAAGAATCTCGCATCTTTGAAAGAGAGAAGAAACACCAGCACCGAGGAAAGGGTATGTACACTTTCACAGAGCAGTGGCCTAATGGAATGACACTAGAAACATATTCCCTTATATCTATATATATTAAATATAACTTGGAAACCCTCACATTCCAGTAAGTGCTTCTGCAGCTTCTGAAAATGCTGTCTGGTGGAAGCACGTTGGTCTGTTTCCACTGGATTCACGTGAGGAGTATGAGCCCTGTGCAAATGGGAGCTCACACCAGCTAATTGCTAGTGCCGGACCTGCCTGTCCTCCATCTCTGTGCTGCTGTTCCAGCATAACTGGTTAATTACAACTTTTTTTAGTGATCTTATATTCAGAAAAGAAAAAAAACTTGCTTGTGGGAGTTCTTATGTGTTCTGGAAAACATCAATTCAGTTATGTCTCTGTGGTTTAGACTCAAGTTCCCCTTCTTGTATAATTGATGTAATTTTTCTTTAGTATTCTATTGTTAACTTTAGGATTCACTTATAGAGTCTGGACTGCAATAGAAAATTTAATGATATACGCATTATAAAATGCTTTAAACAATGAGAGAGGAGAACACATTGTTTTTCTTAAACCATCTCTTCTTAAACTACAAGGTCCCTATTTCTCATTTACACTAAAGCACTTTTATATTCCTTCAGCTGTGACAAGAAGACATGAATTGTGTATGAATTATATTTATATCATTTTTAGTACAAATAAATACAAATACTTAAGTTTTCCTCTATCCCTGGGCTTTGAGCTAGAGATATGCCGTAATTGGTCCAATTTTCTTTTTATAAAGAGGAATGAAGATAGACAGATGCTATAACTTATTTGCTTTTTCATTTTAAAAAGTTTGTCAGGACACAGTCATTAAAATACAGCACAGTATGATATGCCCAGGTCATTCCTGACTGATATAATGTCAAAGATTTAGTTTGCTCAAGAGCAATGAGCACTATATGTTTTCATATCATTGTCTATAGAACTGTGCTGAAAAATAACAGGATTTCACTTCTGTTTGGGCAGATAAACATAAAGTTATACTTTTCTAGCTTGGACTTCCAGTCCAGTCCCATCCATAAGCAAACAGATGTATAAAAATTAATCATCTCTGTTCCTCCTTGTTAGAAAAGAGAGGGAAAGCAGATATGTATTGATACAAATATTACCTCTTTGTTTCAATAGCTTTATAGCTGTTGCAACTTCAGAAATGTTTGTCAGAGTGCAGTGGTGCATCTATCTGAAATAATGAACTGGACTATTTACCATGTGTATTTCTTACTCTGATGAAGGAAGATGGACTGTTTATAGAGAGTGCTTGTCACCTTACTGAAACCCAAAAAAATTGCATGCACTCTGATAAGTCCTTCCACAGTTTCACCTTGTTCATTTTAGAGTCAAGTTGAAATGCCTGATGTGGTGGTGGTGTCTGTCACCATATAGCCACCTCAGTGGACTCTAGAAGGAAAATACTCTGTTAATTTGGACTTGATAGGCAAGATATAGATTTAAAAGAAAATTGATTTCCTCCAATAATAATCAGCTCATTTTTCTAGAAAGTGGACAATTTACACATGGTCCATTGCCAAGCTATTTTACTGACACTTTTAGAGAAGTCCAAGAGATGAAGAGAAAGACCTTCTATTTCATGGGCTGTGTTCAGTGGAGGTGAAGAAAGAAGGGTAAAGCTTCAGACAACTGCCATGTCCAAGACTGCAAGAGAAAACTGAGTGGAGAGGCTCGTTTGTCTGGATACTGACAAACCTAGGTCTCCCACTAAACATGGAATCAGGCATGGAGAGAGGGCTTCTTAAAAAATAAGTATAGTTTAACATTCTATTATTAATAGAAGTGCTTTTAAGAACAGAATGACTGCAGTCAAGGATTTTCCCAAGTATCTCTGATGTCTTAAATTTTCCCCAGATTTTGCCTTTGGCAGCTCCATTGAAGACCTCACTGGCACTTTGGAGAAGCACATACAAGGGACCACGGAGAAGGGTTATGAGCTCAGGATTAGGCAACATGACTGTGAGGGTTGATACTTTAAGGAAAACTGCCAGAAAGATGATCTAAGCTTACACATGTGTTCTAGTGTGTCTAGTAACAGTGACAAAGCAGAAGCACATGATATCCAGAGAACTGGCTCCATTCACAGTAAGGCACTGGGCAAAGAGTGGTGCTTGGCCAGACTGTGACACGCACATTGAGACATTTTTTGGGGCAGGATCAAAGACACTGGTAACTGGAAAAAATAATTGAAAACTGTAGTCAGTTGATTAAATATTAAAAATATAAAGGGATTAGTTGTAGGCCAAACAATTTGTTGTTCTGTATGCTCTAATTCCAGTGAACATGTTTTAACAATTTTGGAATGAAGCATTGTTTTACCCATGGAGAACAATAATTTTGGAGTAAAGTTGTCAAATACATGCCTATCATTTTGGGTGACTGATCCTTAGTTCTGCTGCTCTTTTCCTACTCAGTAAGTATGTACTGTATAGCATCTCTTTTCAGATGACTGGAAAAAAAGGAGAAAGGAAAACTATTGCATTTGTCTGTGTAAGCAGATTAGAGTTTCCTTTAAACTTTTTAAGTGAAAAAAGCATTAAGCCTTTATCTATTAATTGTTTCCATTCTTAAGTATTGTCCAAGTTACTTATGTTCTTTAAGTGTACTTTTCAGTAAAATTGTCCTTACAATCAAAAAGGATTAATTATTTTTGATAGAAAGAATCCTTATTGATAATATAAAATGCAATCATATAGTCCTGAATGCAAATGCAGTTTCTTAAAGAAATTTGTTGACAATCAGATTTTATGTCCTGTTGGTGTAGTTAACATTTTAGAAGTGTTTCATAAGGCACTATTTGTATACATCAGTAATGGATGTATCACCATGGCTTTTTTCTTATATAGTAATTTTTAGTGAAGTACTTGGGCATCTTTACAAAACATGGTAAAATAAAAGACAAATAATTTGATGAGGAATATAATGACTCCTGGTTGGTAGGTGACATTATGGAATAATAGTGGATTAACTTTAGAAAACATATTAAATCTTGAAATGTCTCAAATAACAAAGTTTACCCATTTTTATTTCCAATAAGTGCTCCCCCTTTTAGATATTTTCCTCAGTGTTATATTTACTGCCATTCTATTCTTGGACCAATGAAAGGGCAATTGCCTTGTTTTAATTTCAGAAGAGCACTTAAATATGCAAATTAAATCTGGAATTGTGTGAAAAGGAAGTTCAGATCTCTTTCATATTCAAACAATAACATCTAAACATTAATCATCTCTCTGTGCTTTTATTACCAAACCCAATTACATGATACTGAATTAAATAGACCTGAAAAGAAATTTAGATAGCTTTCAATGAACATATACTGTAACAGTTAAGATGTTATCATTATTATTTAAAATCAATAATGTAATATGATAGTTATTGTTATATAGTTATATCCAATTTACCAAAAGTTTCCCTGTTCATACGGTAGAAAAATTGTATGGGAACAATGCCTTAAGAGCTGGCATATTGAACTGTCTTTTTCAAAAACTGTTATTGAAAATGCATGAGCTTTAATAAAATGTGTGTTGATTTGGTTTTTTTTATATTAATAGGTCAAGAAGTGGATGGGCAGCTCTACTGCGACATTTTCAATTAACAAGAAAATAAATGTTAACCATTCATGGTGCCTGGTCATTTAGTTTGGAAGCTGACAAAATGTTGATTTTGGCTAAATTCAAATGACAAAAAACCAGACAGAAAACAGACTTACGTTGTGTGCACCATCTGAGGACTGAATCCCGATGCCAGTGAAAATAACAGGAGGGTTTTTGCTAATTTTCATAGAGAATGGATTATCAGATCCACAAAATATCTCAGATTATCAGGTCTCATCCTACTTCCAAATAAATTCTCATATTGTAAAATTAGGCTTCTCAAGAAGATTAATTTCATGCCACCATAAAATGAAATTATATGATAGTTCTAAAAACAGAATAAAGCAGAGTATGATCTTTAATTAAAGGTATAATGCAAGAAATAGATACAGTTTGGTAAAGAGAAAACTTACCCCAAACCTTTCTCATCAGAATTCTTAGAATCAGCTTCTCTTCCCACATCCAATAAATCAGTTATTTAACAACACATCCTGGACTAAGACTTGCATACCCTGTGTCCTCTATGAACAACTCAAAAAGATAAATATCACTATGTATGCTGGAACTTATAATGCCATATGAAATGTATGCCTCACGTCTCATTCCAGGGTCCATTTGAACTTTTCTTGGTAGGTGGAATGTGCTTTTCAACATCTTCATAAATGACTTAGATACAGGACTGGAAGGAATAACTAAGCCAGTTTTCAGATGGTACAAAACTGAGAGGAGCTGTTGACTCCCTCAAAGGCAGGGAGACCCTGCAGAGAGACCTCCACAAATTGGAGGACTGGACAATCACATGAAGTTCAACAAGGGAAAATGTCGGATTCTGCACCTGGAATGGGGCAACCCTGGATGTTCGTACAGACTGGGGAATGAGATGCTGGAAAGCAGTGCCATAGAAAGGGACCTGGGGGTCTGGTCAAGGACAAGTTGAATATGAGTCAGCAGTGCCCTGGCAGCCAGGAGGGCCAACTGTGTCCTGGGGGGCATCAGGCAAAGTGTCGCCAGCCCGTCGAGGGAGGGGATTGTCCCACTCTGCTCTGCACTGGCGTGGCCTCACCTTGAATATTGTGGCAGTTTTGGGTACCATAATATAAAAAAGACATTAAGCCTTTAGAGAGTGTCCAAAGGAGGGCAATAAGTATGGTGAAGAGCCTTGAGAGGAAGCTGTATGAGGAGTGACTGAGGTCACTTGGTCTGTTCAGCCTGGAGAAGAGGAGACTGAGGGGAGACCTCACTGCAGTTACAACTTCCTTGTGAGGGGAAGAGGAGGGACAGGCACTGATCTCTGCTCTGTGCTGACCAGAGTGACAGGACCTGAGAGAATGGCCTGAAGTTGTGTCAGAGGAGGTTTAGGTTGGATATTAGAAAAACTAGCTTCCCCCAGAGATGGTCAGGCACTGAACAGGCTCCCCAGAGAAGTGGTCACAGCACCAAGCCTGACAGAGTTCAAGAGGCATTTGGATGATGATCTCAGGCACGTGGTGTGCCTCTTGGGGCTGATCCTGTGCAGGGCAAGGAGTTGGACTTTGATGATCCTTGTGTGTCCCTTTTACCTCGGCATGTTCTATGATTCTGTGATTTATAAGGCCTTTTCACTCCCTCATGGTGAGTCTCTAGGGCCTAATATTGATGCATGATTTCTCTCAGTTATAGCAGTTAGCAAGGGTCTGCTTTCAACCTGGTGACCTATTTTCATAAAAGTCACAAGAATTTCTTTAGGATGCCTATGTCTCTGTTAATGGTTTTGAAGTTGGCTAAGTAGTTCAAATGTTATTTGGGGATAACAGATGTGTATTCACATATACAGAGACTGAGACATTCTTAGTCTAAGTTTAAAAAAAAACCAACAGACTAAAACTGATCCCCAAAGTACTTAAAATTTAACAGAGGAGAGAAATTTTATCATTAGTAAAATCTATCTTAGTGTTGAAGTTATGAGGTTGGTTCTGGAGTTTTTTTAAAGATAAAACTTGCAAACACTGTCATCAGCTTCCATACACTAACGGCTTGCAGTGTGTAACGTCATTCTTTGCTGTTTGGCTTAGCTTTAACATTAGAAAACTGCAAGCAAAGCTTTTTCAGTTCTGCTCTCATATGGGGCAAACTGGTTATTAATTTTTCAACTCACTGATTTTACAGTTTCCACCAAATTTCCATTGGTTATATGTATCTCGAGTGCAGTACCCAATTGTGGTTCATATAACCCAGTTACATCTCCATTCCAATGTGTGGCATCAGCTTTGGAAGAGTCTTTTTTTTTTAGCTTAATCAGAAATTTGTGCTCTTCATAAGCGAGCTGGAATAGATCCCACAGGAGGACAAAGGATTTCCCCTATTTTTAGAATTTTTCAGAACTTCTCACAGTCTATGCCTCAATGTAGTCCCAACTACCCATCATCCAGAGGAAAGCAGGCAAGCAGCAAAATATCCATCTCAGTGACTTTAGTCTGTCATATTTAACTGCTCTGAAGACATGGGTTAGCAGAAGACATAAAAAAGAAGTACAATAGTGGAGGAAAAACTGAAATAGAACATGTAGTTCAGTCTTGCCCTTCTTTGTTTCAAATCTGGGAGTGGTGACTTTTGATTTCTGAATCCTAAGTTTATTTCTCCTGTTCTCATGTCATTGCTGTGTCCTACATTCTTGGCTCGCCTGGGGTCTTCTAAACCTGGCAAATTGCCAGATCCTATCAGATTAAAGTCTTCATTGATTTCACACTCCAGCAAGAAAGCATTTAGTGTCTTTCATCAATCAGTCCTCCCTGGATGAAAATCAGTTTTATTTATGGGATTTGTGTAGCCATTACAACTATCCAGAGCAAAAGCACTTAGTAAAATGTCTTGCTTAGCTGGCATATATTTTCTGTATTATATAGGTAGTAAGGGTGAGAAAAACAGCCCACCCAGACCAAAGAGGAACCAAATTCTGCCACTGCAAATAAACCGACTTTAATGCCATGTTGTGTTCCTAACAAACTAAGACTTCTAAATCCTATGGGACAGATACAAAATTCAGCTCTATAGTAAGAACTGGTGTGAAGGAAAACAGGGGAAAATAGGCTGACGTTATTGTGCTCACACCATTTTGGCCAACCTGTGTACTTTTGATGATTGTGAAGAGTAGCATATTGTTTTCTACATCTCTGTCTTGAGAAGTGACCTGGGCAACAGAATCAGGACAAAAATGCCCTTGGTCAGTTCATCACCACACCTAGACACAGCTGGCAGGGAAGACAACAGCTGCTGTGACAACAGCAAATGCTCACGTAGGCTCATGTTCCCCAAGAAATTACAGGAAAAGCCACACCAATGTGACTCTGTCATGGAATCCTCAAACCAGGGAGCCAGTAAGTACAAAGTATGATGTCTGCAGTGACAGGGCACTCTAGGAGAATAAGGTAACAGCTTGTTTGAACTGTTTCTAGTTAATAAACCGTTTCTAAGTTAAAAAAAGCTAAATGGCAACATGAGGATGATATGAGCCCCACCTACGAGGCACAAGTTTCTATAACCAGTTATAGCATCTGACCACTCAGAAATCTAAAGTCAGTGGAAAGGTATCAGCACTTGTCCTGCAGCAAACAACTGAAATGGGTTAGATGTGCCTAAGAATGCTAATTTCTTACACTGACTCTGAAGTGGTCCCCGTGTGAGTAGCTCAGGTGGACACGAATTACAAACACTTGCAATCAGGCAAAATGAATCTGACATCAAACCTCTCACTGCAAGAATCCATAACAATCACAGATGACACTTTCTGTAATTGCAAAAATCCTTGGAACTTCTTGGGTAGTATCTTAAGTCCACATCAAAAGGAGGAACAAAGTCACAACTGGAGAGAGGTCTTGTACTAATAGCCCACACTAATGCCCTGTGATTGTCATTTGTCAAGGCAATAACCTCTTTGCTGAAGTAATCTATTAGCTGAACTGCCACATTATCATGTAAAACTCAGGACATAACAAAGTAAAGCAAGCATCACTCACTTCAGGCTGCCACAGAGAAAGAATATGCTCATCTTCATGCCTGGAAACAAAAAAAATATTATGTCGCAACCCAGGATATTTATGATTTGTTTTCCAAAGAATCTTCCTTCCTTCCTTCCAAACAAGTTTATGACAACTAGAGGTAGATGGCATCTGGCAGGTTTTCTTCTATAACAGTACAGTGAGCTCCTTTTTGAAGGGTCTGAAGGTCAGACCTTACTTTTGCTTTATGCAATGCTAATGTTTTGCTTGCTTTGATTCTTCTATGCTTTGTTCTACATAAAATATTTTCTGACATGGAGGGTGTCTCTGGCACTTTATATTTTCAACAAATCAGCCTTGTGTTTTCTTGGCTGTCACCTTATGTAAGGGGTTCTCTTCACTTGTGCTGGCAACCTGAGGCACTGGGAGAGCAGGGGACTATGGAATTGGAGATCTTTTGCAAATCTCCTGATTTATGAGAAAGAAAAATGAGATTATTTCACCTGTACATAGTGGTGTTAAATAAAGTAAGATAGATCTAGAATTTGCCTTTAGAAAGAACTATGAGGAGAAAGAAGTGTGTAAATATTTTTGAAAGCACTATAAAAATAAAATTTTTTCCATAGATATGGAAATAATGCCTTTTGGAGTAATTCAAGCAATTCAATCCATAATGTACTCAAAGAAAAGCTTAAGAGGAGCACTGTACATAAGTACCTCAGAGTGAAGAGATTTCTGATGCTACACAACTCTGGCATTCAAAAATGACAAGAGTAAATCCCAAGGCTGGAAGCTGAAGTGAGATTAAATTAGGCAAGAAATAAGGCATACCGGGGTTTTTTGTGTGTTTTAGTTTATTGGGTTTTGTAATTAACCTTTGGAAATGTTTATTCAGGAAAGGGGTGAGCTCTCTATTGTTCTGGATTTCTCTAAATCAGGACTGGAAATCTGCCTACAAGAAACAAAAAATTGTAACACAACTTGACAGATGTTATTTAGAGAAGTTCTTGTGTCTGCATTATACAGAAAGTTAGACTAAAACGTATTAGTAAGAATGGGTGCAAAAAAAAGCCTTGCAACACCAAAAAACCCCTACAACTTTTAACCTGCTTGTGAATGAGATTATACAACTTGATTAACTGCAACATTAGATCCCATTCTGGATGGGCCAGGGAAGGACACCTATTAGTGTTTGATGGGGTATTTCCAGTGTTGTGTTCCTATGAATACATCGTCTCATCAGGTTTCAAAAGTTAAACATCCATGAAACTGGAAACATTGTTTTCTCTTGAATCATTCAAAGATTGTTGGTAGCAAATACCCATGAGCAGGGTAAGGTGTTGAAAAGCAAATGGGAGTATCCATACATCCTTATTCTTGATCATATCCTGATTCCCAAGGTCCAGTTAAAGTTTTCAAAAGAGCTGGTTTTAATTTTATTCCTGTCTTCTGAAGCTGAGAAACCTAAACCCTTACCAGGCTTGCTGTAAGTGTTCTGTAGTGCTGGAGGACTTCACATCACCTGTTATTTTGCTGAAGGGTCACCACCGCTCCGTGAATGATACTCTGTTAATCTATTTCCCCATTGATTCTCCCGTGGATATTTTGAAAAGTGGTACATAGTCACAGATGCAAGGTAGTCCCTCCAAAATCATCATGTTGCATGTGTTCACCCTCTGACAGCAGTGTTCAGGATGTTTCCTACTGTTATTGCAGTGTTGAAAATACGCACTTGGGTTCTGAGAGTCCTTTTGAAGCCATTCATCAATGTAACAGATCCCCTACAAAATAAACTTGACTTTGTTTTGGCTACAAAATAAACTTGACAAAAGACCAAAAAAAAGCAAGAAATCCCTGTTCAGTTTTATACTCATTGCAGGTAAAATGACCAGACTTTGAACCTGCTCAATCTTCAGCTGTTTCTTTCATACGGATTCTGACTGCAGAGTCCTTGAGATGAGCCACGATGCAGCTCTGGAGCACTCTGGACCCACCTTGCATTTCCAACTTTCACCATGATCTTTTTGAGCAATTGAAATACCTCATTTTTCAGGTCTCCCTGTCTGTTACTGGGGAGAATGTTTTCTCCCTAGGAGAGGCATTATGAAATCAAATTAATCGAGGTATGTGGAGTATGTGTATATCAATATATGCTCAGTAGGCACTGTGTAGAAACACGTAATACAAACAGGTCTGAGAGTAAGCACTCTAAGTTCCTTAAAACAAATAGTAGATCCTCTTGCTTTCTGCTGTGATACCACCACAGTAACCTCCACTTTGTGACTGTCAAGACTAAGATCACAATAAAATATCAATTATACAAAACACTGAAGAAGTTTTGTTTGGTAGTTCAGATGGATTCCATCCAGCTAGACTAGTATTAGCCAAAATTATCCAGGCGGGCAGACTACACCAGTCTTAAGAAACTGCTTCCCTAGACAAATTGAAGATTCAAGAACATTCCATTCTACCATTTTATTTGCTCTGATACTCATTTTTATTTAAGTGACTCTAACAATTATCATCACCCTGTAATATTTTGTGAAGCTTTTCTTAATCTGAATACTAAAGGTTAAACCGGACAGGATGGATATCATTGTGCCACAGACCAGGCTGAGTCAAATATGTATTTTACACTGACATGTTCATGGGGTTTGAAGCTGACAGCAGGAAAAAGAACTTTAGAGGAAAGTCAGAAATGAAGCAATAGAGAGGGGATCGTCCACTTTCTGAAGTAGAATTTACATTAACCTCACTCACGTTGGTTTGAATTTCTTGAACTCTCTCTGGGACAGTTTGCTGTGCCTTGGTCAGCAAATCATTTTTTAAAAATCAGGAAAAGAAGTTAAGCACTGGAAAATTCTTCTTTGAAATGGAAGGATTTTTCCAGTGTTTTCCAGTTTCAAATCTGGTTTAAATATTACTCCCTTAAAAATACCTGCAGACCTTGTCCCCTACAAGCCTCCTCTCTGCAGTGTTTCCTCTGATCCGAGCCCCTGACTCTACTTGACATTTAAGTGAGATGCACGCCCACATCTGAAGGTAGGCTTTGGTTCTTTAAATCCAGATCTGTCTTTGTTTTATTTACAGAGAATAGAGAACAAGGAAAACAAAACAATTCAAAGGAATGATTTATGGACTACTGTCATCTATTTTCTGCTAAAAAAACTATCAAGTTTTTGTTTGACAAAGGTAAAACTTACATAAAATGAAATTTAGTTATATGAAATAGTCCACACATACCTGCTTTCCTGGGGAGAAGTTTTATTTTTATTTTTTGGAAACCATCTTAATTTTTTTCTTTTAAGGGGTTAAGAGAGTGTTTGGTGTTCAGTGTGTTATGCGAAATTTCTTTATATAAAATTAGCTATTAGTTTAAATTAAGAGATTATCATGGGTTTCATGGAAATTATATTTTATCAAGTGTAAAACTAGTCTATTAAATGAACCAGATTATTTATAAGGTGCCTTACTGTTGAATTCAGAAATAGACCTGGGAGGCTATCTTAATATTGCTTTTTAACTTAAAACTCCTGTTTTGTTGTTATAATCTAATTTTTTGACTCACATCCAGGTAACAATATACTAATCCATTCTCTCTGCAATGATATCCCACTAAACTCGCTGGATATAGTGATTTAATTATAGCATAGTTTGAACACTTACTTTATGCATTTATTTTTTAAATATGTGGACCCATTCTCATCTAATTTACTTGAAGGAGTTTCAACATTTTTTCTTATCACATAAATATTTATAATAGGTGCACTGAAATAGTCTCCAGAAAATACAAAGCCAGACGCTAATAGAAAAATTTTACACAGATGACAGAAAAATTTGCTGTTTTATTTTAAGTGCAAGAGAATAAATTCTAATGTTTTATTCATAAATGTAATTTCTGAGAACTTCTTGTTTAACCCTCCTTCTGTCCCAGATAAGGGCAAACCGTAGAATTGGGGGCCAATACTGCAAACTGCTAAGCACAGCCTGCAGGAAGTTGAGACCTCTGAACTCTGGTTGACTTGGTGGAAATAAGTGTTGAAAGTGGAAGGATTTAATTTCTGCCCTCAGATGGATTCTCTGAGATCCTTTTGAAACCACTGCAGTCAATCAGAGTCCAGACATTAACACTGCATGAACTCCCTTCCTTCAAAAGATATTTTGCATGACATGAAATGAATCAAGAGACCAAAGACTGATGTCTAAGCAAAATGTGGACTTTGACGAAAGGAGCTCTTGAGGAAGACAGTCATGACCTACTAATTACATAATGTCCTTAATATTTGTGAACCTCTGTGCTATGAAAGGGGAGGACAGAAAGATGTACAGCCAGGTTAGGGGATCAGCCTGTGTTTTGAAAGGTTGTAATTCCTTGTTTCCACAAAGAAAAAGCTACACAAAACCACAGCACCCAAGTTCTCTCAGCTCAGCCCATGCCTCAAAGGCAGAGGAGACAGTGCCTGTTTGCCAGCACAGAAATATACACTGTACCTTGTTGCTAAGCTGTAGAAAAGCAGGGAAAGTCCGGCTTCTTCCCTTACCTGCTGTTTGGGAGTAACCAACTTCCTGCATCTACTTCCTCATTATAAAGCAAAAACAGTGGTCCAGAGGCCATTTCCTTCAGTCTGACATTGAACAAAGCGATTACCAGGAGAAAAAGCATGGTGCAAGTTGCAGGGAAGTCACATTACTTTCTGGTAAATTTGAAGGCAGCAGTGGGCATCCCTGTCAGAACTTATTACTTTCTACTTGACTTGTCCACTAGTCACCTGTGTTTCCCTGGGTTCATTTTTAGCTGTTCTACTCCCTCTCCTGTGATTGACAGTCAAATGCTCTTGAGAGCAGCCATAGCTGAGTGCCTTTGTTTCTGAAAGGTACAACCAGAAAAATTACATGAATTAATATATATATTTTTATAGCTGTTGGATTTTTCTCTCTCTCCAACTCTGCAAGATCTAAACTACTCAGTCATCCCCAAAATATCCACCCCCTTGCTCACTTGTACATGTTGTTGACACAGTGATCCAGCCTATCTTGTTGCTGATAATGTTGTATTTGTACATTTTTAAAGTGTGCTGCTTGTTATGTTCATTTGAAGCTCTGCTGGTAAAGGGATCAAGCAAACACACTGCTGCCACACGAAAACTTATTTTTGCTATGTTCTAGGTGTATAAAATACTTTTACATCTGACATATCTAGTCATGATCTTTTATATGTAGTCTTAGCTATATTAATATAAATTATAAATAAATATGTATACAAAAAATATGAATAAAAATTACATGCAAATTATATGTAAGTGTATATAAAGTATTTGTATGTATATTTGTAGATATACACACAAGTCTGTCTGTACAGTTATACCTAGAGCATTTGCTTCTCATGGTCTCAGTAGGTTTCCCATTTGCCATAACAGTGCTGCATTCACAAAGCCAGAACTTTTCCCTCTGAAAGGCACAACAACCAACTCAACAAACAGGAGAAATTTTGTATGAGGTCGAGAAAGCCACTGAACAATGCACTGTTATTTCTGAGAAGGCCATTTCTACTAAGGAAATTTTATCCTAAAGTAGAAATGTCAACTAAGGAGCCTGTAGAGAACAAAAGTCAGCAAATTATAGAGCTATAGAGCTCCAGACCCTATCTAAATTCTGTGTCTCTTCCTGGGTAACCTGGCCCAATCTCAGGATCCAAAACACCAAAACCAGAGGATTTAATTTTAGCTTACGGTCTAAATATCAAGGCAGAAGCTCGGTTAATAACATATCAGAGGTCTATAATCAAAGTCAGCTTTGCAAATCTCTGTAGCAGCCCATCCATGTTGGCTTCAAAACCTCCCTTCCCCATGGCGCCTTTGTGTATACTGGGGGAAAAAAATGACTGCAAAATAAAAACAGACAATTAACCTCTGCCCCAGGTTTGACTGTCTCTATGGCTTCCTCCTGGACTTGTACCATCCTCCTCACCCATCCCATTGAATCAGTAGAATTCCTTAAGGAGGATGACAGTCTTGCCTCTGCTGATACAATGATTCAACAGAATGAGTCGAACTCTTGTGTAGTGAAAATTAGGAAAAAGAAAAGAACATCAAACCTCAGTAGGAGGAGCAACATTTAAAAATAGATGTTTTATCCTCAGCAACTCAGTTATCTGCAGCGCTGGCACTCTGCATTGTCGCCAGTTAACAAACGTGAATCCTCATATTTATAAACCTTTCTACATACAAAATACCTTTTCCAAAATCCTTTTTCCAGATCAGATCCATCCCCAGTGCATATTACTGGGGAAAGAAAGTATTGTCACATTGCCTTGTAGCTTCTAAAGGTCAGTTGGCTCGCAGATCCTTTTGAGTCTCTGTGAACAAATGATTTTTTGGGAAGTTGTGAACTGAATCACTGCCCTCATTTCAGTAGAGATGAGAGCTAAATGGAGGGAATCCAAATTGCGTGAAGAGCACTACATGGGAAAACAGCTGAACACAGAGTGGTCATTGCTCCTGATGTTCAGTAAAATTTGACAAGAAAATGGTGTTACTAAAAAGGGAAGCACTTCTATATGGACTGCAGCTTTAGTGCTTTAAAGGAGCACAAAAAGTCTCTCGTTAAACCATGGATAAAACTTACATTTAAAGATGATTTTTATATATAGGGCTGAATCAAATCAACCTCTGCGATATTGGGAGGACAGTGACATGGCTTCTTTAGCTTCTAATACTTCAGGTTTCAGTTATCATTTGTGGTTTTAGAGGTATTTAAAGTTGCCTCTATCACGTTTTATACAAGTCTTTCATGTAGTCTATGCAGAAAGGGAGGAATGCTAGACTTTGCCCTGAGTTTGGGGTTTGACTATTAAAAAACTAATTTGGGGATTTGGGATGATTTTGACATATGGAAGACAGATTCCTGCACTAAGGAGCTCATAATGTAGGGCCAGCACAGAATTATTTTGGTGCAATTCTGAGAAGGAGATGGAGCAGTCCTTTCCTCCCAGGAGAAAAACTAGGAGCCTTCAAATCGATGTGGGAAAAAATACCAGGTTGGTATGGGTGTGCAAATCAACAACAGATGGTGGTGAAGTGGGCTGGTCTCAGCCTGTTGATTGCGGTGGTCAGCTGCCATGGAGTTCCTGATATTCAGTTAAAATTGTCCTCCATAAAAAAAAGATAAAAAGGTTATAATCCCTTTACATCGCCTCTGGTTTTCTCTGTATACATGAGAGAAACTTGTAAGATGTAGTCCTGAGACTATAAACTAAACCTAAATTTCAGCCTTCCCAATGGAGCTTCCGCAGTTTATTTCCACTGGACATATGCCCATGCTATCCAAGCACAGCCACTCAGGTGCTAAATCACTGACAGCTCAGCTTTCACTGCAGCTCCTGAAGATGTCTTTTCATTTGTTAGCTCTTGGCTTTCAATACTGCTGCATTCAACTTCTTTTTTGTGCAAGCATCACTTATCCCCATCTGTTACCTACCTCCCCTCTCTTCACAGTACGCTTAATATGATAGACATTGTCCAAACATGTATGAATACCTCGATTTTGTCCTTTAGAGCTTCATCAAGCAAAATGCCAAACAGTAATACAGTCAGATTTTGGAGAATAAGCAGTCTTTTCACCCATTTTAAAATTGCTGCCTCCCACGCTTAGAGATTTGATACAGAGCTCTTCAGCAGTGGGAAGAGATGAATAGCCTGACAAACATATTCTTTTGTATGGAAACATCATTTGTATGGGGGTTACTTTCCTGAAGGACCCCAAAATCCCAAAGGAATACTAAAGGCAGTGTTTTGCTAATGCTGCAGTGTTGCCACCTTTGAAGTTGACATCAGCAGCCACATCTTGTAGATATAAAAGAAAACTTTCTGTTCAAATGCCAAGCTCAGTAAGGGCTGGGAGACACAGCCTGTAATTTCCAAGGTGGCTCTGAGTCAGGATAGTAAGTTTTAAGCTCACGTTTTAAGAAAAGTTGTGTTCAGAGCTGACATACAGAGAAGCAGAGGATCTAATCCCTTACCCCAAGGCACAAGCCACACTCTCGAGATGTACATTTGCCTTCACTCCTGTTGGGCAGGGGACTCTACATCTGTGTACTTCTGCCAATGAGATTCCAGTAAGAGTATGACAATTAGTTGATGGTGGAATTATGCCCATGTGTTTAACCCTCTTATTACCCCAGTTTCCTTATCTCCCTCTCGGACAGGGACTTCAGTCAGGTCCTAACAAATCAGCAGCATGTCCACGCCCTGCCTTGTGCCTTTGCAAGTCTCATTACCCTTTGGAAACAGCTTGCTCTCAATTTGCTTTTCTTCAGTGCAATCAGTGCAGTCAGATGGAAACGGCTTTGAAATTTACCTTTTCAAATCTCAGCTTCATATTTCTCCCTTGATGTTTCTTGTCAGGTTTTCCAGTTGTCCTTGCCTCTCTCAGCTCACCAGCTTTCCCTGGGCTTATAACTCCCTGAGCATCCTAACTTGCAAAGGCATTTCAGTCACAGGTGGCTGTCACTGGAGCTCTAATTCACACTGCTGCCAAAAATAGCGTGTGTCATGCTTGGCGTCTGTGTCAGAGCTGGACAGCCACTGGGAAAAAAACACAGAAATGTTCTGACAAAGAAATTTTGGAGGCTGTAGAAAGTTATAGTTGCTTTAATACTCAAACGAGACTGCGAAACAGGTGATGAACAGTGTCCACAGAGAAAGAGCTGGAACAGCCTGGATTTAAGATCTGCAAACTCCTGCATGGTTCAAGTAGATATGAAAGTTGCATTGGGCCTCCAGGTGTGGCCAAATCTGAAAAGTGATCCTAATTCAGGCTTTTTGCTTTCTTACTGTGTTTGGAACACATTGGTTAAAGGAACAGTCCTCAAAGGAGAAGTTGTTTCTGTTACTTTAATAAATTGGATCCACACTCAGCAGATTTGACACAGACACTTGAAGGAAATTACTACTGCAACGTTTGCATCACCACTGCAATGTTTGTAGCACATCACTGCAAGAAGAAAATGGATGATACTCCAAAGTGTTTATAAGACATCAGGCAAGGGACTTTGGCACCCTCTCACTTATTCACAGTTGCTGAGTATGGAGTGTGGCATAAAGTATCTGTAAGACTGTTTCACAAATATGTATATATACATAGAATTATATTATGTACTTATATAAGGTACTTGTTCAGGAGAGTGTTTCTACAGCCTGGCATGTGTTTCTTGCTTTATCCCATTTTCTTCTGCACAGTCAGCTACCACAGTTCATGTTTAAAAGGATGTTCTCCAGGATTTGGAAAGGCAAACGAGATGTCTCCAGAGCATTACCTTAATCAAGCTCACCAAGTCTTCTGGGACAACTAAATAAATTATTAACCTTGCTGTTACAAATCAGTACTATATATATTGAAAGCTGCTTCAGAACCGGTTGCATAGTCTAACAAATATGTTCATGTACAAGCAGTCCTAGTAAAACAAAGCAAATCCTTCTTAAAAAAAACAACTTGAATTATAATCTACAGAAGTGGCTTAACTGGATTCCACAACAGCTCAAAAGCTTCCAAAAATTTTCTGATCTCCACCTACACACACCTAATATCACCAAGCAGAATGTGAGAACTTGCTAAAACAGGCTCTTGTGATGCTGAACTCACCATAGTAAAATGCTGAAAGCACAAACCTGAGCAAATTCTTATTTATCAAAGTCTAGCTTTCCTCTCTTATGTGCTCTTGGTGGCAGATTTTTTCCCCTCTCTTAGATACGGCATTCTGTGTTACAACCTCCACAGCAAAGAGTACATTTGGAACACAAATCTGGATTGTCAAACTGAAGGCATGACGAAGGGAAGTTATTTTATTCTTGCCTCCCTCCTCAGACTCTCCTCTCTGTATTGAATACAATCTGTGGAATTTGAAACTGGGACTGAGCATGTGGGCTGGGAATGGGAATATCCTAAATTGATTTATATATTTCCAGTTCTTTATTATTGCTTGGATCCAGCTGGATTTCCACTGAGGCTTTAGCAGTAGTGCCAGCAGAGCTGTCAAATCCTTCCAACCTCTTTTGTTTGTTTCTGCACCTCCCAGTGAAGGCCCTGGTGAAAAATGTGTGCTATTATTTGCTAAAAGAACTTTTGGAAAACATACAGCTCTCCAGCATCTTCACCAGGGTGGGGGTATGAATGGGATCATCATACCTGGCATATATTGAACAGACTCAGCTGAAGTCCATGAAACTTGATGACATGAAGCAGTAACTGATCTGTCTACAAAGTAGGATGGAATTGGCTTCTAATATTTCTTGACTTCCTTCACTGCCAAGTGTTCCTTGAGTGAAATCTTATGGTTGCTAAATATATCCTTCTTCTGGTGAAAATGATAGAAAGCTTTATGTTCTCCAGGGATTCTTTTCCATCAAAGACATTTTTTGGATTTCAGATTTTTGCCTTTGTAGCTTAAAAAAGGGTAAAAGTTTTATTTTTTTCTTCCACCTTTTGGAAAGTTTCATTCATCTCCTACTAACCTTGGTAGAAATCACATGAAACCACAAAAAATCCCAAACAAACAAAAACCCAAACCAATTAAAAAAGTTGCTGTGGGAGAAGAATTGGTTCCAAAACTTTAAATATAAGGGGATAGAGAGAACAAAAAGGAAAAACTATGACCTTTTCTAGTTTTTATTTCTGTTACATATGTTACATGTACTGAAAATTTAACGTGAAACCTAGGGGTCTGAAATAAACTGTAGACCAAAGCCATACGGTGCCTACAGAAAGAAATCTTCACTCTGTATAAGCCAGTATCAGGTAACCAGTATGGGAATATTTCATACTGCCACTTGGGGAATAGAAATGCATCACTGTGCTAAAATAATTGCTGAGTTTGTTCCTACTGGCTCCTTTCAGGTCCCCTAAAGTAATCTCTGCTCCAACACACTTGAAGCAAAGAGATTATACAGTAAGCTTTTTCCTTTTAAAGTCTGACACTGTAAATAACATAGTCCACTCTAATTAGCTGTTGTAAACGTGCATCCAGCAGGCAAGGAAGCAAGAGAAATAACCAGTAAGCAATGTAGCAATCCACTGCTTCAGGCAAAACATTTGGAAGTATTTGCCTGAATGATGGCATTACAGTAATCCTGCACAGTATAAACTGCAATTGCCCCTTTCCCCAGTGCTGTAACTGAATGACAAATCCTCCAGGTGACTCACTGGGAGCAGGATGCATACTCATGCACCAAGCATGCTTTTGGATAGAGAGACTCACCGTGGACTTTCCAGCATGACATTATCAAGCTGCGAAAATATTTCTAAGCAAATATTTGGACTTCTTGGTTGATAATCAGCTCAATGTCTCTCAGGCAGAAACATACTTCCTCTGTCCCTTTTTTCCCCTCTTGGAATCTTAGTCCTACACATCTGGCCCAAAAGTACTTTTGTATCGATTTTCTTATTTTTTGCTTTGCCAAGTGAGGTAGCCGGTCATCAAACTGGGGCTTCCAGCAGAGACAATTCTCTTGCCCAAGTTTTTGAGTATTTGGTCTTGAGAATAAAAACTACAGATAACTCATCATTTATGAGCCCATAAACTCATTTCTACAATGCAAAATCTTCTAGGATTACTTTAGACCTAGTGAGAAATGAGAAATCAAGTTTCAGTATCAAACTACCTCCAGGAATACCCTCCTGTCTGGAAAAATACCTGAGGTTCTGATGTAACATTTCTTCCCTTCTAAAGTTAACTTCATTTTCATGAACAAATTTAACAAAGTTCTTCTAAAACTTCAAAGGTTTTAATGGTCTCCTTATTTTACAGCATTTAGTATTCTCCAAGTCAGAACTGCTGCCCAAAGCACCTTGTTGGAGGAAAAAATCCTCCTGGCCAAAGGCCAAAAAAGACTGCAGTTTGTCCCTGGTTTGGTGACACTGGACATTCCTCCTGTAGTCAAGGTTGTAAGAGCCTGTCCCAAACAAATTGAACTGATGGAAGAGGGATAGGGAGACAAAAGTCTAGGTGGTCATTAAAAAAGTAGATATGTGTAGGAAGGAAACATATTTATTTTGCGTCAGTTTAAAGAAAAATTATTCTAACTGCTGTTTGGGTCTTTCTTGGAGACCTTCCCTTTTTATGGCAAAGAAAAAGGAAAAATTCTCAGCTTGCTCATTACTAAAACTGCTTCTGAAAGGAGATTCTTGAGTCTAGTTTCCTAAAAATTAGAAATATTTTCTTTTCTTAGTTTTCAGACGTGTTAATATTTTAATAAAGTTCTTATTTCAATTTCTAAGGTAACTGCATTTCCAGTTCTCTTATGATATCGCAGCTTGTCAGCTTTCTTGAGGCAGGATGCCATAGTGCAGCCTCTCTTAATTGGTCCCTAATTAAACCCCCCTACAACTCTTTGCAAGTCTGACTCTGAGTAGCTGCTCTGCCTCTTTCCTCCAATCTCTTCTGCTCTCCCAAGGTTACAAACTATTCATCCAGAACAAAATAATTTCATAGGAAATGTGTCTCAAAATAACAGCCACCCAATGCACCTATCTGGCGGTCATCTGTCTTCC